>NC_134483.1:397694321-397884321 GCF_040206685.1 Ascaphus truei
AAGTACATAAAATAACTCCAGCTGTGTAACATATCAGACATATTCATATTTATCTTCCATAATTCAAGATGTGCTTACTCCCTTTCCAAACGCCGCCCCAAATACACAACTCCAGATACAAATACATGCACAATGCATATTTCTGGCTATGGGGCTATTTAGCGACTTGGCTGTAAAGGAAATAAATAATGCAGCAATTGCCAAGATTCTGTGACTGGGCTTAAACCTTGATGTGATTAGATTTAAAGAGCAAGTGAAGGCAATTTTAGAATCAGCCCCCAGACAAAAGGCAATATTCAGTAACCTTGCATATGAAGACCCAGCGGGGGGAAATAGCATTGGCTTCATGGTTCATTTTGGAAACCCACTGTAATTTAATTATTGAGGACAATATCAGGAATACTAGGACTACTCGTTGTTTCAAGTAACAAATATATTTATACCATATGTGAAAAGATATTGCAAAGTGGGACACTGTTGGAAAACACACAGCACAAAGTAAAGCGTCTGCATAAAAGGAAAAGAGGATGTTTGCCCATTAATAAGAACTTATAGCTTGGCTGCTCATTCCTGATTCTCACTGACCACTATTGGGATAATGGGCCATATCTGCACAATCATTACATATACAGCGAGCCCTCGCTTTTCCGACACAATGCGTCCCGCAAACCTGCGTCGGATGCGGGACAGTCGGAGAGCGGGACCCATGTTAAGCGGTGGCGGTTTCCGTTGGATGCACGAAAACTGCGGCGGATGAGGTTTTTTTACTGCACTATGCGCCGTCGGAAAACGCATCGCAAAACGAGGACTAACTGTAACCATAATAAAATATCACATTCATTTGATAAGAAAATAAAAGCTGCAAACAGAAGAATTGCATAGCAAATCGCAGACACGTGAATTGTAAGTCACATTCATTTTGTATTGCTAGAGCATAGGTGGCCAACTCCAGTCCTCAAGGGCCACCAAAAGGGTCAGGTTTTAAGGCTATCCCTGCTTCAGCACAGGTGGCTCAGTCATTGACTGGCCCATTATCCCAATAGTGGTCAGTCCACCAGGTAGCACCTTGCGGTTTTCCATGCAGACTTCAGAAAAATGTATTTGAAAAATTGAGCCTCTCGGGTAAGCCCAGGGATGTCACAAAGTGGCCCGGATCTTGCAAACCATGTAAACTTTATTTTATTCCTGAAAAATTCGCTCAAAACTAAACAGTTGAAAAATCAGCGAGCAGGGGAAAAACCAAGAGGTTGAAGCCGATACCTACTTTACTGAATGGTGAAGAAATCTTTAAAAAATAAAATAACGGCGCAGAAGGGACTGACTGCACCTTTCACATGCTTTTGAAGCACACCAAGTATAGTGGGGTTATCACCATAGCAGAGCTGGAGCAATTACTTGGCTATGATGATACTACCATCAGTGATAGAAACATTAAACTATGCACAGTGTGGAATCAAAGCACGTGAATAATGAAATGCAAACAGATGGCGGTTAGTTCTAATGACAGAGTAACTGCATTTTACCGACATCAAACACATTAAGGCTTTTTCTAAAGAAGTACAGGGGTTTGCGTCTTGCTTATTAAGAGACAACCAACTATTTATCCCTGTTTACTTCTCCTAGGTTCAATTCGAGTTTCCAAAGCATTGGCCTTTCTTCCAGATGTTTCCAGAACGATTTGCCCTAACAGCATTACAACAAGCTACACATTTTCTACAGCATCCAGCGGTAATGCCTTCACAGCATAACACACAGCATGAGAGGGAGTACAAACATGAGACATAGACCAGAAACGGACTACTCCATCACATTAAATGCTGGGGGTAACAAAGAGAGACATGGGGGTTAGTCATTGGACTGTGATAGTGCCCTGATCAGCACTATCGCAGTTTAATGAATACCCCTTTGTGGATTCAAGTGGATGTTACTTCTTATGCAGTATGCATTCCAATTAATGCTAGCAGAATTCAAATAGAATCTCTGTCTCCCGATTTACCCAACACCTCCAATCACTCTGTCCTATCCACAGGATTAATCCATGCGTCGGGTTCGACATGGAGATTAAATCAAGTTAAGGCTGTAAGCACATATTAAAGATCTATTTTGTTTTCATTCTCCTTAAATTGCAGGACACCATATTTCTACGTTGATCTGAGAAAGAAAAAAAGGTCAAACCCTACACCCCATTGATAGATTCTGCATATTGACAAGAAGGTGGGAATACTGAGCTCACAAAGAAAAGTTAGCACAAGAAGTAGAGTTATAACAGGTGTCAACGAGGACAGAGAGAAAAAGACACTGAAGCAGATAGATGGGGAAAAAGTGAGTGCTCTGACAGACAAGGCGATAGAATGATACAGAGAGAGGGTAGAAGACTGAGACACGAGGGGAAAGGAGTTAGAACTCTACCATGGGCTCCCACCACCTGAGCTACTGGAGTGTAGAGCAAGTGCCTAAAGATTTAAATGTTATGTGCAAGGCTGGGGTAAACGTGTGTCAAAAGTTACACAATTATCAAATTATGTATTGCGGACAACTCCAAGTTCAGGGTCAATGACGTCCATAAAGTAGCTCTTTCTGCTTGGTTTCTTATGATCACTCCCTCGGGACTAAGAAAGGGGTCTGGTTATAGTTAGTACGGTCAATTTGTAAACACTATAAAAGGCAAAAGTAGGTTGAGCTAAAAGAGAGTGACCCAGGACTAGGTGTCGGCGACCAATAACCGCTCATGGTTTATTCATTATTTATAGGACTAATCCATCACGTTACATTAGTGTAGTAACTTGAAATTCATCCTTACAGCCTCTTTTTTTCAATGATGGGTATGAACTAGAAATTATAATTGTATTTCTCCTTCTACCTCCACTTTACATTCTGAATATCGACTTGTGAAATGCTTCGGTTTCTTTTCCAATTTTTTAGAGGGTACATATTTGTTTGTTAGTTGGATATAAACCCCTAACGTTTTACCATCATGGTTCCACAGATACTTATTTTAGGTGCTAGTGTCTACTCTCCCTCACTGGCGACAACATATGGCCCCCAAGTCGCAGGCCAGGAGGAAGTCACAGCGGATGATGTTGTGGCTTCCTATTGGATGGTCACAGGTGCCATCTTTGAAAATCTAGGTAGTGCATTAGCAACAAAAAACAAGTATTTCCAGGAACCAGGGGGTCCCCGGAGCTGAAAATATACCAGTTGAGGTCTAGGGGACTCCCAGATCCGAATGTTGTAAAGTCAGGTAATATTAATATATAATATATATGTGTGTATGTGTGTATGTGTGTATGTGTGTATATGTATATACACACACACACATACCTGTTAACAAAAAGGTATAGAAGGTGTTATTTATCCAAGTGTTGCAATCAGGCCCGCCAACAGGGGGGGGGGGGGCTGGGTTGGCGTCCCGGGCCCCCTGCAAGGCCGTGCCCGTTTCATTAAAAAAAAAATGTTGCCGCCGATCCCCGTGCGCATGCGCAGAGACTGCTCCCTCCCGCTCCCAACGTGGGACGGAGGGGAAGCGCCGTGGCGAGCCTGCGCCCGCCAACCCAGCTCCCCCACGCCCGCCTCGGGCAGCAGCGAAATTAGCCCACCAGTCTAGACACCCACCCTCCAGCACCCCCACCCCATGCCAACCTCGTGGCTCGCGGGCAAGGAACAGCACCCACCCTGGCAGTCACTCACCCACCCACCAAGTCACCCACCCAAGTCAGTCACCCACCCAAGTCAGTCACCCACCCAAGTCAGTCACCCACCCAAGTCAGTCACCCACCCAAGTCAGTCACCCACTCAGGCAGGCAGTCACCCAACCAGGCAGGCAGTCACCCAACCAGGCAGGCAGTCACCCAACCAGGCAGGCAGTCACCCAACCAGGCAGGCAGTCACCCAACCAGGCAGGCAGTCACGTGTCTTTTGTAGAAAATATAAAAATAAACAGATTGCATTGTAATGTTTTTTCCCGTATTACAATAAGAAAACAGTTAAGTAAAAAAATATTTTTCCATGGTAGGTGCGCTATGGGTTTGGGGGGCAGGAGGGGGGGCTGCTCCTTTAATTTGTCCTGGGCCCCATGATTTCTGTTGGCGGCCCTGGTTGCAATACAATACATGCTGCAAGGTGGAAACGCAAAGTTCAGAAACGTGTGATTTTCCCCACTATTCAGTGCAAGAAGATCTGACCTCAAGTCACAGAACACATTTCTTTACCAATATGGACCAATTCAAAGTAAATGCAGACATAATGCACAATTAACTCCTGGATAACATCTGTTATCCAGAATTTTACAACACTATCAGAGAGTTGTAAAAGTGTTGCTTTTGCGACAGACCAATGTTTCATACAAAGGGGTTTTTTTCATTGAACAGGGACACTATGGCAGGGAAATTCCGATTGGCGAGAGCGCTTTAACCAGCACGATCATAGGTTAATGCAGGGGTGCGCAAACTGGGGGGCGTGCCACCCAGGGGGGGGCAGGAGATTTTGCTGGGGGGGAGCGGGCAGTTGCAGAGGCCCCGTGCGCTTCCCCAAGGCATTTAAATTAAATGCCGGGGGATCGCGTGAGGTCCCTGCAACACTTCACTTACTGGGATTCAGCCGGTTGTGTCACGTCGCCATGTGGCGTCAAATGACGGTGCGGGTCACGTGACGTGAAACCAAAGCGTCATTTGACACGGATACCAGGTTGGTGGGGGATGGGGGGGGGTGGCACAACAGCAGGACAAGGAAGACAGGAGGGCGCAGCAGGAAAAGTTTGCACTCCCCTGGGTTAATGTACAGATTTAACAGGCGTTATTGCCCCCCGCTGAATAACGAGTTAGCCCCACCCATTTGTTTACACGCGGCTCATGGAAAGATAATGGTGTGTGTCTCCCCCCCGCCCGCTGCAACATGTCAGAGGAAGCATTAATGCCTACTACATATCCACAACCCCCAATGACTATTTAGCAGTTCAATGCTTCAAAATCCAGGAAAATAGTCTAATATAGTAGTTAGAAGTGTTCACTAAAACAAAGAATCCCAATGGTCGCGTCTTTTTGGTTTTGTGCAACTAACTTTATTTTCCTTATTTCCAGTACCAAAAAGCTATTGTATTTTTGATACCACATAATATTTGTGCCTGTACCAGACTACTATGAATAGTGCTGTGTTAGCCACGAATATAAGGGCGGCCAACTCCAGTCATCACGGGCCACCTACAACTCAGGTTTTCAGGATATCCCTGATTTAGCACAGGTGGCTCAATCAGTGGCTCAGTCGGTGACCGAGCCACCTGTGCTGAAGCAGGGATATCCTGAAAACCTGACCAGTTGGTGGCCCTTGAGGACTGGAGTTGGCCTAGCTCTGTACTAGTAGAATCAATATCATTTTTACTTGCGAGTATACAATTGTAGAAAATGTAAATGAGGCACCATCTTAAAACAATGAATCAGACGTAAACAGAACAAAACATACTATGTGAGACAAATAATCGTAATAAAAAGCAATCTGACAGCAACAGTAAATATTTCATTTGGCTTAGTCAGAAGCATGGCCTATCCTCTGGAGATATGCTGCCTTAGACGTTCATAAAAGGCTTGGGGGCAGTTATGAGGTGAATCAATCAGTTTACCACAGATGCAATCACTACCATGTAAAGATATTATTTACAGTCAAATAATAACACGTCTTTAACACTTTCAGTGCTGAAGGGTCTCTCCATGCGGAAAAGCACAACAAGTAGACGAGCTGTGATGGGACAAACACAGGACACATTCATTGCACTGCAGCAGGGGGGCTCAACTCCAGTCCTCAAGGGCCACCAACAGATCAGTTTTTCAGGATATCCCTGCTTCAGCACAGGTGGCCCAGTGCCTCAGAATGAGCCACCTGTGCTGAAGCAGGGATGTCCTGAAAACCTGACCTGTTGGTGGCCCTTGAGGACTGGAGTTGGCCACCCTTGCCAAACAGGTTTAGCGAGACTGCACACACACACACACACACACACACACAAGCGGTTACTTTCCAGGACACGACATGGAACGGTTACAATACCTGAGGTTTAGAGCACTCCTGTGAGCCAAAATGAAATGAATGCCAGAAAGGAGGAAAGGAAAAGATGAAGATTATCAGACATGCTATTAAACAATCCGTCAACATGAAAGTAATACTGAGAACAATATGCTAATGAGAACCTTTCCTACCCCCTTCCAATCAACCCATTCTCATGTAAATGTTGGAAAAGCCATGCAGCGATCAAACAAATAAAGAGGCTCGCAAATTATCTCCGCTTTTAAATCAATGCTAGAGATTCTCACACAGATTTATATACCATGAAAAAAAAAAGGGCCTGCCGTCACGCAGAAAAAGAGGTAATTAGCAAGAATTTGAGCAGTTACCATTGCCATATCCTGAAGCTACATTAACTTTAAATGATATGAACATACACCTGACAATCATTCTCCACAGTGAGCAGTAAGTAGAGATTGGCATTGAATAGGACAATGTGGTTCTAAATTGCACCGTATTATTGCCAAACATGAGCATAACAGCTTAAACGTTTCAACCAAACGAGTAAACAGAATCAAAATGGATGTTTTTTTAACTAAACAAGGTGCGCTCATCAGAGGCACAATGTGTGATTAAAAACAAAAACGTATGTCTTCTACAGTGATTTAACGTTTTCTGTGTATGCCGTACGTGTCTGGAGATATCTGCCGGTGTGCTTTACGTTTGCTGGTTGTGCAAAACGTCTACAGTCTTCCTTATTAAATACGTAGATATCTTTTTTTAAACACTATATTTTTAAACATGGACGCTCCGAGGAGCTGTCATGTGATTGTGATGTACCTGGGGCGGTGGGCTGGGGGGTACCCCTCTGGTGTAGAAGGCCCCGCTGGTGCAAGGAGAGAATACTTAGGTTGTCACAAATAAGGTCCCAAACGGATCATATAAAATCTTCAAGCTCTATTGGCAAAACATCTAATTAAAATACTGTACATGGATCCAACACTAGAGAAAGAGCCCAACGCATTTCGTGCTGAACACATAGCTTCATCAAAGGCCGGTGTCCAGGACAACATGCGTACAACTATTCTAGTGTTGTATCCTTGCACACTATTTTAATGAGATGGTTTGCCAATAAAGCTTGAAGATTTTCCATGATGAACGGCTTGGAACCTAATCTGTGATGACCCCAGTATCCTCGGCCTGCACGGAGTGCGACGTCATCACGTCTGTCATTTGTTCCAACTGATGAGCTGTTGGAAGCTCGGGCACCATCACAAGCGCCATGAGGTAAAATCTGTACAAAATGGAGATTTGGAAGTATGCGAGTACGGCTTCTGGAGCCTTTTGAAAGTAATTTGGGTGGCTATTGTTTCACCGGTCATGGAGCACCTAGGATTTCCCTTTCTTGCTGGTTTCATACCTATTTACAGAAAGACTAGAGCAGCAGTAGCACGGTTGCTGTTAACACACATGAGATATAAAACATTGCTTTGAAAAATCACAATCTTGGCTATCTCAAACAGCCTTTGCAACAAAAAAAAACCCAATGTTTTTGTTAGATCATGATATTATGAAGTAAATTATGAGAATACAAAAATATCAATTTGTAATTACATTTATAATCCGCTGGATTACAAGTAGGAATAGAATGGAATTGTATAGAATGTGTTGGATTGACCGTTCTAGATTGAAGGATAATGTGCATCATCTTACTTTTAATATATTACTGTAAGTGAAATTGAGGGAGTATTATACTTACCTTAAAACGCCATGATGAAAAGGGTTGCTGAAATGTCAACTGGTGCCATTAACCCAGGCCTGCACAATTTATAAAGTGAAACGGGCCAAACTGCTCCTAGGAAAGCAGATTCGGGCCGCACTTTACTTAAAAGTACCCCCTCTCCCTTCACCAATCTTACCTCCCTCACCAATCTTACTTCCCTCCCCCTCACAACTCTTACCGGCGGCGGGGTCCGGTGGATGGGTAAGGCGATCTCCGTCTTCTCCCCTGAAAATTGTACTGTTTCCCCAGCATGACCTGAAAAAATGGCTGCGCGGCGTCAAGCGACGCCATGTTGCCATGGCAACGGGACACCACGACATCACGCAACATCCACGACATCACGCAACATGGCACAGCGTGACGTCACTTAGCGTCCTGTTGCCATGGCAGCCATTTTGTTCAGGACCTGCAGGGGAAACAGTAGAATTTTCAGGGGAGAAGACGGGAGAAGACGGAAATCGCTGCACCAGACACCGCACCTTGCGGGCCGCACAGTGAGTCCGGGTGCGGCCCGAAGGCCGTATGTTGTGCACGCCTGCATTAACCTCTTGCAGTTTGTGTGTGTACTCATAAGGGAGAGAAACAGTTAAAGAAAAAAACAGCCCTATGAGAGATTAGGTCAGAGAGACTGTGACTAATACTATTCACACTAGGTGAGTATATAGAACACAATAGAACTACCAATCAGTGTTTCTAATAAAAACACTGGAAGATTGTTCCAAATAGTGTCAGAAAGATGGTGCGGAACAACACAGTAGTGTAAATATATGTTTACCAGAGACACAGAGGGGGTATATTGCACTTACGAGAGGTCTGTTGAAAATTAGCCTTTTGAGTAGTTTGTATACAGCACACCCCAGGCGCCTGGACGCGCACACGTGTAACCATTTATCATTTGGATTGTAAATATCATTTTGAATATCTTGTTTACTAGTCCGCAAATATATATTTTAAAAAGATAATATATTTCTATGCAACATGGTGCATTTTGTTCCAATTGCTTTGTGACTCAGCACTGATCATTGCAACTTTGAAACGACTTTACTTAATGGATATATATATATATATATACACACACACACACACACACACACACACACACACACACACACACACACACACACACACACACACACACACACACACACACACACACACACACACACACACACACACACACATATATGCAATATATACATGCAAATGAACATACAGGAATATTTACAGTTCCTATAAATATACACACACACATATATATATATATATATATATATATATATATATACACACATAAATATACATATACACATATATACATACATACATACATACATACACACAATAAGCAGTATTCTGCTATAAAACACTTTCCAGGGCTGAACATTCTGTGCAATTGGCTTTTTCCCAGTTTAAAGTTAATGTTGTGGCCATACATTTAAAAAGCTAAATCGAGTTAACATTTTTAAACCAATATTAGCATTTTGAAAAAAAGATGTCCCATGGCGGAGCTCTTGTTTATTGCTACTAAGTGACATTGAAATGACAGTGGGGAAATGACATAACTCAATTTTAGACAATATGGATATTTATACACAGAATGTTAGCGCGGACTGTAAAAATTATGCCAAACTTGTCCTCTGGGATCCTTACCCACGCCATGTAATTGGAATAATCATTGACTATCCCCTCGGCATTCGAGTTATGTGTATCCACAGGAGTCTCCAAATTCATTGGTTAGTCTTAGCACTCCTCTACCAGAGGAGATCGCAACACACTGCAAAGCTGCATGCAGCAGCGGGGGATTCACAAGAGGCCCCATAAACTTGTGTTAAAAAAAAAAAAAATCCTATAGTGATACTTAATGTTTTTTTCTTTGGTGCCAGAATGTTTGCATTGAAGATGCAGTCCTACTTAAAAACTTATATCGGAGTTACATTAAAGAGGCAACCAAACTGGCAATTCTTTTTACATAGCTGTGAAACGGGGGGGTCTCAGGAACTGAACCCCAGTCTTTTCAGCTATGGGGTTCCCCTGCTTCCGAAGATGCTTGCCCCCGTAGGTGGTGCCAGTAGCCGCTCCACTCAGCTAGCAGGGTTCACGTTATGGCGACGTTTCAAAGCACCTGCGCCCTGCCGGCCAATAAGAGGCCTTGACGTCATCAGGCCCGGCTTCCTATGGACCCGCGTGACACAGGAGTTTAAACTTTGCCGAGATACCAGCATGATACCCCGAGCTGATATTAATGAGGTTCAGCGCCGGAGATCCCCCGTTTCAATCCTATATTTAAACAAAAGGAATAATAATAATAATTTAAAAAGGCATGAATTGCTCCTGTAAAGTAAGAACCCTCAAGATGCGTCTCGTATCATTTAGAAGCACAATAACCAATATAGAACACACAATAATAAAAAGAAATACATGGCCTAGGTCAGCGTTTCTTAACCATGGTGCCGAAGTAACCTGGTGTGCCGCGACCATCTCCAACGCCAGGCACCGTGTGATGTGCCCACTGAGAGGCGGACATGTTTGAGGTGTGTGGGAAGGAGGCCAGATGAAAAGAGTGAGGGCTTTGTGTGGGGAGGAGGGTGTGAGGGCTTTGTGTGGGGAAGAAGGTGTGAGGGCTTTGTGTGGGGAGGAGGGTGTGAGGGCTTTGTGTGGGGAGGAGGGTGTGAGGGCTTTCTTGGTGGAAGGTGTGTGGTATAACTAAGAGAAGACTGCTGAATGTGTTGTTTATGATTAAGAAAGCAGGTTAGAGTGCGGTGTGATTAAGGGGGACGGATGTGGAGTGTGTGTTGAGTAAAAGGGTGCGTATAATGTCTGAGGGTGAATGTGTGGAGTGTGTAAAAGAGGGTGAGTGTGTGTGGTGGGTATGTGCTTGTGAAAAGGAGTGTGTGTTGCGTGTAAGTGAGGATAGGATTAATAAAATATGAAGTGCAGAGTGACACGAGATTTTAAAAATCTTTCAGTTCCCCTGCTCAAAAAAAGGTTGAGAACCACTCGTCTAGGTAGTGATTCAAATCCAACTGAAGAGGGGATAAACTGTAGGTATTCTGATGTCGTGTTGAACAAAAATCAACGAGGTCCTGTTTTAAAAGTCTCCTTAAAAATTCCATAGTACAATGTGCTCAATATCATTTCTATAAAGTTTAAAATGTCTGATATATTTCACCATGAAGTGTGTTATCGTAATGCAAAGGGTACAATAACATTTTTTTTTTTTTTTTGGATTAGGTAAATAAATTAATCAAGAACACTCTCCAAAAGGTCAGTTACTGAGCAAACATGCATATAAACTAAAAGTACACTTTAAAAAAACTAACTTAAAGAGGCAATCCAAGTATGCAATTTTGTTTTTTTTAGAATTAACATAGGATTGAAGCAGAGAGTCTCTGGAGTTTAAGCCCATTAATTTAAGCAGGGACACCCTGCTTCTGGAGATCCCTACCTCCTTAGGAGGTGCCGGTGCTGCTCTGCTCGTAGAGTTCACGTAAAGGCGGAGTTTCAAGCTCCCGCATGCTGCTGGCCAATAGGAAGCCATGACGTCATCAGGTCCGGCTTCCTATTGGCACGCGGGAGCTTTAAACTTTGCCAAGATACCGACCACCTTTGGAGGTCTGTATCTCTGGAAGCAGGGGGTCCTTGGAACTGAAATGAATATGGTTCAGCACCGGAGACCCCCTGCTTCAGTCCTACGTAAAAAAAAAAAAATAAGAAATAAGAAAATAGACGGCTTGGATTGCTCCTTTATAAAGTAAATATTTCCACAATTAATTCTTACAAGACATTTTTGGAATTGTAAAATTGGCATTGGGGTACATAAAATTAAAATAGAGACCATAACCTGCAGCAAACTAACAACAAAAAAAGCTCCAAATCATAAAAATGTTCCCTTTTCTCGCTGGTCGGCTGTGACGCGAATTGTGGCACTTTCTTTGCACTAAAGATGCCGGATGTAAAAAATGATAAACTATCTGATAAACACTGGAGCTCCTAAAGTTAGGAAAGGCTTGTGCTCCTGAGACCCATAACTTTAGTTAATATGCCTGAAATATGGCATCTTAGTGCCTGCCCTTCATTTATTAACTTCTCCGAAAGAAGAGGAATGGCCACTACGAATTTCTCAACAAAATCGCTTTACTGTTGCCATAGAATCAAACGTTCTCTCTCAAGACAATGGTTTAATTTGTTAACTTCCCAGGTATCTCAAAGGCTTTGGAGAAGGACAGTGCTGGACCATTTCCACGTGACTTGACCAGAGGCTAAAGTTGTCTTAATTTCTTAAAGCGACATTGTATTCCAGAAAAACCCCACATACTACATACACATGGCACATGACCATCGACTTGTCTGTCTTGTAACAGGTTGCTCACCGTGTGGTAGCCTCTCGGCAAAGGCGGTTTTCCAACTGGATACGGATCCACAGTATCAATAATTGTTTGCCTTTCTCCTTTCTGGTTGATCTTTCGGAACCTTCGGCGGGACTGCCGGTGAGATGCTTGGCGCTGGAAATATTCTTCATTTTCATCCATATAATCCACCTTTAGAAATCAGAACACACATGGGGGGGGGGGGGTTATTCATTAAATCGACATGCCACCGACTTCATCTTCCACCCAAGCATCCATAAAGTGGTGCGTGTGAGCGAGAGAGTTTACACGCACTTTCATTTTGCTTATGAGTTCCTCTATCATTGCTTTAACTTTCATTATGATCACGTACTTCCTTCTAAATCATTTGAGTAATTATCTGAAATAGGTAAACATCTATGGAAAAAATGTCGACATGGTTATTAAAACTCCAGAACATGGTTACTGGAACTTCTATCCCTGCTGCATCATCTCTCCGGTTATGTCTCGCTCCCCACCAATTGCAGAAGGTATTCCAAATTCTGGGATATTGCTTATTGTACTTTCCAACTATTGTTCTAGGCTTAAAAGCCCAACATGTAATATCATAAATGATGAAACAAGAATGAACGGTGGTTAGGAAAGCGGTGTGTCTAAGAGCGCTCACTCCCCCCTGTGCAGAATACTAAGGCCTAGATTCACTAAACTCCCTGGAGTTAATATCGCACCTACAGTAGTAGATAAAATAAACAAAAAGTTGCAGGTGATACTCAGAAATGTTAGGGGATCAAGTGATATTTGTATGTTCATACAATCAGTGCGATATTGTTTTTTTAAAGTGTGTTAAATATTGAGAAAGAATGCTATCATTCAACACTCGAATAAAAAAAAAAAAGGAGTGCAAATTCAGTTCAAATCTCGCTCGAAAGGCGTCACAGTTTTTTTTTTTTTACAAAACCCTATAGCGGAAAATAATTTTAGTAAACCCTAGAGCAAAACACACAAGGTCAACGCACATCGAAATTCACTAAAACCCTACATTGTATCACTATTAACCCTTTCTTATTACTTATGTCATGCTGCATAAAAGACAAGACTATTTTTTAACATTTTCTTAAAATTTGGGTACTAGTTGCATATGTTGGCTGAAGTACGAAGTCCACGGATCAGCCACGTCCTAACGGGCTATCATCTGATTTCGTTCTTGTTTTCTTATTTAAAGAGCGATGCAGGCGGAATTCAGCTTTGAAAACTTTGTGAAATTAATTTAATTGGAAACAATAACTCTTCATATACAGTATGGGCAAAATACACCTCATTGAAATATTAAGCTTAGTTAAAGACGTGAAAGGCTTGTATGCAACATGATATTAGTAATAAATGGGGAATAATGATGAAACGTTGGATATCAGCGAGTTTGGATGCACATTGTTTGTTTTTTGCTCTTTGCTTTTTTTTTGGTCAAACCTCAACAGCAACTCAGCTGTTGTAAAAGGAAATTGTCAGTTCTGATTGTACTGGGTGAGCTTACCATAACACACGACAAAATCATGTTACCCGTTTGATGCTGGAGTCTACCAATACATTGCATTCCTTTGCAATCAGGCCCCAAAGGGATTAACATGCAACATTATCACCCTACAAATACAATACAAAAAGCGTAACATCCATACTGTATGTGCAAATATTAAGTCTTTGGTGGTCTAAGTCAGGGAGGCGCAAACTTTTTTACCTCTCCTTGTCAGCGCGCCTGGGCAGGTACCTGTTCACCAAACGTGCACCAACACTACTGTACAGTAAGGCGCTGACCACGCCTAGAAGGGAGGGTATGTTTTGGGAACACTCAGAGGGTGAGGCGACTCTGGGACTCTTCTTGTATTGTGGACACGGTGTGGGGGTACATGGTGGTGGGACAAAGTCCTGCGTGGCTAGTGAGAACTGTGATAGCTGTAACCAGTAGTTATTATATCCTCTGTGTTGATTAGTTTTTATATGACAGTAAAAGGTTATTGCATAATCTGCGAGCTGTTATTATTGGTTCCTGTTCGGGGTTCTCTCATATAATTGGGATCCTGTGCAGATGGAGGTGCTGCCACTTTATATATTTGTTAACCCAGGCTCCCAGTGGCAGAGGCTCAGCTCTCTGTGAGTCCACAGGTAACGCCAGCACCAGTAGTCCCTTCATGCTAGAGGGAAAAAGGGCTACACATAGGCAAGATAGGCCTAACACCAGCCTTGGGTAGTAGATCAAACATTTGCACTGTTTTTTTGGTGGTAGCCCGAGTTTAGTGGATAGCTTAATAGCAGATAATTAACTTCTATGCTAATTTCCATATTTGCAGTTAAATTTAACACACATTGGCATAAAAAGGTGTTTTTTTTATATAACAAAATCTTGGAGCATAATTTCCGTTTGCCCATTTAAAAAAAATAAAATGCAGCCGTTTCTTACGTTTACTGCAATGCAATTACCTACGCTGCCGATCGATCGGTTCTGCCGTGATCAATCAGCAAAGCTCCTGCTTCCCAGGGCACGCAATATGGCTGCCTATTTCAAAAGAGGTGCTGGCTTCCTAAATACTATAGTTGCTACAGTATATTAACCCAAAGAAGCTTAATACATAAAAATCAATGCAAAGAGCATGAGAGTGGGGCAACATGCAGAAAGTATTACCCAATGCTAAACAACTATTTTTTTACACAGTATTTTGACGCAAGTGCTGCTTTAAGCAATTAACTTGTTACTATTTTTTTTCTTCCTTCAATACATATTTTCACCCTCATCAGTGTTTAGTAAATCAGGGGCCTAAATCTATTTTTGTGACTAAAATTGAGATTGCAAGCTCTTCGGAGCAGGGACTCCGCTTCCTAAATGTTAATTTTTATGTCTGAATTACGTATTCCCATGTTCTGTTATTTGTATTATTTGTTATTTATATGATTCTCATGTGTATTACTAGCGCTATGTATATTAATGGCGCTACATAAATAAAGACATACATTCATAAAATAAGGTTTGGAAGAGTCTCTCTCCATCAGTCCGCAAGCAGCAAGACTTGAAAATACCTAAAGAGATTAGGAAGGGATTGGTGCTGGATGGGGCTCTAGCTATTAAAAGGAGACCAAGTTTTTTTTACTACAATATTCGCTTGGAATTAAAATGTTTGACAAAAAATGGCTAGATTCACCATTAAGATGAAATATTCCATTGATGAGAACATTTGTTCTGCATTTGAATTATTCTCTATTATTAGAAAGCTGGTTCACGTGGCCAGTCCCAATTGGGAATAAAACACTTGGCGACATACAGTATGATGAGATAACATCATTAGTAGAGGAATAAGGCACAACTCGCACAGCCTTCATGCATCACTAATGTTAAACCAAACGTGGTGATATGCTGCAATGTTGTATTGCATTAGTAAAACACAGCACCTTAGAGGATTGGGGCCTTAGGTGCGGAAAAATATATACATCAAATGTCCCCCCTCCCCCTCTGGGGTGCAATCGAAACTGTGCAACAAAGTGTTATTTTACACTCTACTAGCCGTACAGTGGCACGTCTCCTGCTACACTTGTGCTCTGCTGAACCACCGCTACATGAAATGTCCCCACCCACAGCTTTGTAATATATCTGTCCTCCCACTGGTGCAGCCATGTCTATGACTAACAGGAAAACACAATATTTGCATAATACAAACACATTTCTCTGGTATATGTTCATGGGGTCCATTGTAATTGTTTCCATTTCATCGCCTACATGGGCATTTACAGCTGATCGCTTGTTTTTAAATTCAACAGCCAACTACTATGGAAATACTAAACATCAGTGCTATAGATATCCTGGACTTTCCAGCTCATACTTCTGTGGTGATTTGGTACATTAGACGGCGTAATGGAAAACTGTGCTTTACAAAATGCGTATCCCACTGACACGGCCTTCATTGGGTGGCCAAGCTAAAGCACAGACAAGCAAACTGGAGAAGTTAGGCTCTAATTAACTTTGATCTGCTCCTACATAAACAGGATTGGTAAATATTTTGTTGACGTAGAACCATCCGCACACGGATAAGAACCAAACGGTCAAAGCAGCTGTCTGCAGGTAGGGTTACTGGCTATGCACTTCTTTACTCCACGCTATGGTGAAAAGCTGTGTAATATGGCTCATTTGCATGTCTTTACCCAGAATCCCTAGCTGCAGTGGAAGCACTGTATGCAAGGAGAGAATGGTGAAAGGCAGGGTTGCAGACCTGTCTCAGACATGTGAATGTGCTCACAAGTGATATTTGTATTTGATGTTTATGCAAACGAGTGAACTGGCATTTATTTATTTTTTTACAACGGTTTATAAATGAATCCCACATACTGTATCTGGTTTTCCGCTTCAAATAATAACAAAGTTTCTTGAAAACGCAATCAATCGTGCTTTATTTACTTATCGGACGTGTGCCCAAAATCAGAACTAGGCAATTCATTTGCATGTCCGAAGCTTCGCAACTCCAGAGATTGGGAAAATGGACATTGGCCTCTTCCTTTCCTGGGGCAAAGCATTAACAGAGACTTCATTCGAACAAGCTTGGGGAATGCAAACATACTGGATCTCGCTCCACTCCCAATTCTAATTTATAATTATTTTTTTTTTTTTTTTTTTTAAAAGACAAGAAAATGGGAGCTGCTAATTTATAACACATTTTTAGATGCAAAAACAAATATGTTCCAATCTAATAGTCTGTGCATTGAATTGTCTGATAAGAAAACAGCAAAAACTTACCACAATCATTTCGGAGGGCTCCAACACAATGCATTCACAGCCGCGCCTGAAGCTTCCTGCCGAGCGCTTGCCAAAGCTGCGGAAACACCAAACAAAATAAAACATTCACTGAGAGGGAAATCATTGTAAGGAACATTTTAAGATTCCTAAAGCAAATCTCCCCAGACAATTATGAGCATCTGTATCAGAAATAAATAGCCCACCAGCAGTTAAGGTTTCATGAGAAAGTGTTTGTAATTACGGCGAGATCTCCCAAACTCGTCGTTACAATGAGCATTTCTGGTTCGCATGCTCTGTGACCATTGCTCGGCAGGCATCCTGGTGCTTCAGCAAATTATTCCCAGAGAAACTTTTCATGGACAGATGTGCGTGCTTCAAACACAGGATCTGGCTGGCACAGTGCCAGCTTCGCATGCAGCCCATAATGAAAGGCTCGTCATAATTATACGCTCTCTGTTGAAATAGGATGTTTTAAAAAAGGTTTTTTGTTTTTTTTTAAATACAATTCTTAGGGTTGTGACACTTTATCAAACCAATATGCCAATGATGTCAGTTATGTCACACTCGCAATGTTACTACATACATTGCAGTTTAGGTTTCCAGAAATATAAAGCTTAGATCAGCCTTCTTCACATTTGCAGTACACCTCCTGAAAACTACTTTAGAAAGTATAAAAATTGGGGACAATTTAGGATTTCGCAATATATAGGTCTGTAATTATGACCCTTGTCACAGTATAGCAAGATCTGTTGAGAATTGTACTACAATAAGATGAACATGCAATTGGGAGTAGCCCATATATTGAGCTGGTTGTGTAGAGTTCAGTTCAGTTACTGGGCATGCAGTGACGAGGGATTCTAATGTACATGGAAGGGAAATTCACATTCAGGATATGACTATCAATAACAGTCATACACAGCTGCCAAACGCCTTAGCTGTGAGATGCACTCATCTGCTTTGAGGAGCAATGTATTCCTATACTGTATTATGCAGAGCACTGTGCTGAGGGTACCACAGGCAGACACGAGTTTAAACAGAATAAGCCACCTTTTACACCACTAAAACACTACATGGACTTAGTATTAAACATGCCACGCACAATCAGCTCAAAAATTTGGAAACAAGGACATTGTTAATGGGGTAATAGAATCTGTGGGTAAGCATTCAATAAAAGCCCATTTACATGTAAGTGTTTTCTTAGGGGGTTATAGCGTCCAAGTGCCCCATCATATAAAGTATGACTGTAAAATAGTACTCTGTTGTGGCAGCATCAGGAGTTATTAGCACAATGCATGCAGGCTTTATTTTTGCAAAAAGTGTTAATTAACGATATATTATATTCATACCCATAACCAAACCATATCCGAAAAGGACGTCAAACTTTTTTTATCCCAATATACAGTGCATACATTTTTGGGTTGATTTGGAAGGAGCCATATGTACGGTGTGTATGCCAGCTGCCCATGATAAAATACTGCAGTCTCAGAAAGCAAGATTTCCATGTTCTGAAACAGGGGCGGCCAACTTCCGTCCTCAAGAGCCACCAGCAGGTCATGTTTTCATGATAGCCTGACTTTAGCACAGATGGCTCAATCAGTGGCTCAGTCTTTGACTGCAACACCTGTGCTGAAGCAGGGCTATCCTGAAAACCTGATCTGTTGGAAGCGCTCGAGGACTGAAGTTGGCCCCGCGTGTTCTGAACACCCACTCAGGTGCACAGTACTGATGCAAAACGTTCCCTAAGAATAGCACTCCACTCTGGCATTGATTGATGAGGTTTGTAGATTATACAGAGCTAAATTTAGTGAGCATTATTAAAACAAACGGCTTTGCTAATCAACAAACTGTGATTAAATACACACAATGGCACACACACAATTTACTAAAGCCCACCCACAACGTGTGATGCAGAACAGTTGCAGATTAGCGGGACAAGCCGATTACTGGATCAAAAACATATTTAGCATGATAAATTAGGTCAGTGCTGTCCCCAAAGTAAAACACAAAACATGGTGGCACTTTGTTGGCATTAAACGGCCTTTAATGTTCTGTGAATAAATTGTACATACGACCAAAACATTGCACAAACAAATGGAATCCAGCTACAAATAAACTGCACTGGTGGTGTTTTAGTTGGCGAATTCAAGTGTACACTTAAATTAGCCAAATAAACCAGGATATTAAGAAGCAGCGTCACCCATTTAGTGTAGCAGTGATGCCTCTCGTGTTTAAATTATATATGCTGCTAGAGCAGGGGTCTCAAACTGGGTCCTCAAGGGACGCCAGCATGGTAGCTTTCATGGATATCCCCGCTTTAGCACAGGTTGCTCAATCCGACTCACTGATTGAGCCACCTGTGCTGAAGCGGGGATATCCATCCAAGCTGGCCTGTTGGCGGCCCTTGAGGACGCAGTTTGAGACCCCTGCTCTAGATCATATGATAATGTTGTATATTTCTGTCATCTACAGAGAGATTCAAGTTGTGAAATGACAGCGATATGTATATGTGGAACTTCCTGTACGGAAAGCTGAATCACCAAAATGGCTGACGTGCCGCGCACAGTTCTACTTTATTTATTTTTTTAACTCAATATGCTTTTCCAAAAAATTTTTTTTAAAAAGGGGCTTACATTTTAAAGGTGTAATGTGCCAGGCATATTAGGACTGGTTCACCGTTACAGTACGCAATGTTTAATTATGTTCCCCGTTTTAGTCACCTTGTATCCATTGCCCACTTCTATTTCCTCAGATGTATACAATACTATACACGATGGAATCCAGTTGGGAAATTGAAATACAATTGCAATACAATGCTATACAGAAATTGGTGTCACTAAACCTTGAATAACTTCTCCCAGATAAATTACTTGTCGCACAGGAACCGAAAAATGTTAGAACTTAAATTCTGCGTTAAAAATAATAGTAAGTCACCACATTGTGCAACTAGTCTCTCCGGCAACCTGCGAGAGAGTAATCAGCAACATGATATACTCCAAAGCCCGCATGCGGCCCTCAAGTGGAAACCAATAGTCTCTTGCTCCCCGGGGCTACGTGTTGCATGCGTGCTGAGGAATGCTGCGCGCTCCTCTGCTTACACTGGAACTAGTAACTAGCACAAGAGAGGAGCCACATGCAGGCCCCGCGGGGGTCATCTGCTGCCCACCAATTCTGCAAGTCCTTCACTACCAACATGGCATTTACTGAACTGTGAAGCAGATGGGTTGCTTTCTAAAAGCATTATCCAGGGGGTCAAGAATAAGGGCCGGGCCATGGTGCCTTCGCCCCCGCACTGAGGCATGCGGAGGCTGTGGGAAAGCGGGTGCTTTCCCTGGCCATGGTCGACGGGGCGTTTTCCTAGGGGCGTCACACGAACCGCCCACGTGACCTCCGTGTCGCGCCAAGAAATCAGTTTCAACTGATTGCTTGCGCAACGCGCGCCCCCTCCTCCTGCCTCTGCCCGCCCGATTTATGGGCGCGATCAATGCCTTAAGGCAATCTGACTGCGCCCCGTGCGGACGCCTCCGCGCCATCTCCCACACCATGGACACAGCCTAAGGCTGGAGATTATGAAAGATTTGGTGAAAACGAGAGCTCAAGGTGGGCACCGTCCCATACATACAGCACTGAATTAGTGTTTCCGGATCAAACAAAGACACGAAGAACTCCTGAGTTTCATTAGAAAAATGCTCAAACATTCGACTTTTTTTTTTTTTTTTAACTCTGTTAAAATTCAGACCTTGATGTTGCACAGAGGTTTGTAAAGATGTAATGCCAATAAAAAATGCATGAGATGTTTTTTTCATGAGGCACAAAAAGCAAGATGAGGATTCTCCTTGACCCAATTCTGACAAAACCTACGGTGCTTCCCTCATCAATACTTTCTGTGTTTTTGATGCCTGTGCAACGCTTTCAGCGGGACATTCTCCTGGGCACTTGTTAATCATCCTATTAATATTTCAAATAACGCAACAAAAACGTAAAATTAACAACTTAACCTACATGTAATATGCATCGGTCTTGCAGTAAACAAACTGAATTGAAAGGGATACTTTTTAAAGAGAAACTAATTGTTACATAAATAATTTTCGATATACGACCTTTAGATCAGATAATCTCTCTAATGTTGGAATATTTCCCAGCGATTTGTTTATATAATGAACAGTAGCAAATATTTTAGATGCCCATTTGCTTAAAGCATCACGTAAGGGGTCTTCAAAGCTTAACCCTGTTAAGGTCAGCTCCGGGACCCCCTTGCTTCCAGAGATACCTCCGTAGGGGGTGACGATATCTCTGTAGGGTTTAAAGTTGCAAGTCACGCGGGCCAATTGGAAGCCGCACCAAATGACATCACGGCTTCCAATCGACCCGTTGGATGCAGGACATTTAAACAGCCATTAGATTAAGGATCAAAGTTTCTCTGCTTGCAGAGATACCGGCAACCCCTTCGGAGGCGGAATGGGACGCAGCTCCCTACTGACCGCTCCTGCGCCTGACTGCCTACTGCGTGTCCCTACCGACCGCTCCTGCGCCCGACTGCCCACTGCGTGTCCCTACCGACCGCTCCTGCCCCTGACTGCCCACTGTGTCCCTACCGACTGCGCCTGACTGCCCACTGCGTGTCCCTACCGACCGCTCATGCGCCTGACTGCCCACTGCGTGTCCCTACCGACTGCGCCTGACTGCCCACTGCGTGTCCCTACCGACCGCTCCTGCGCCTGACTGCCCACTGCGTGTCCCTACCGACCGCTCCTGCGCCCGACTGCCCACTGTGTCCCTACCGACTGCGCCTGACTGCCCACTGCGTGTTCCTACCGACTGCGCCTGACTGCCCACTGCGTGTTCCTACCGACTGCGCCTGACTGCCCACTGCGTGTCCCTACCGACCGCTCAAGTGCCTGACTGCCCACTGCGTGTCCCTACCGACCGCTCATGCACCTGACTGCCCACTGTGTCCCTACCGACCGCTCATGCGCCTGACTGCCCACTGTGTCCCTACCGATCGCTCATGCGCCTGACTGCCCACTGTGTCCCTACCGACCGCTCATGCGCCTGACTGCCCACTGTGTCCCTACCGACCGCTCATGCGCCTGACTGCCCACTGTGTCCCTACCGACCGCTCATGCGTCCGACTGCCCACTGCGTGTCCCTAGCGACTGCTTCTGCGCCTGACTGCCCACTGTGTCCCTACCGACCGCTCATGCGTCCGACTGCCCACTGCGTGTCCCTACCGACCGCTCATGCGTCCGACTGCCCACTGCGTGTCCCTAGCGACTGCTCCTGCGCCTGACTGCCCACTGTGTCCCTACCGACCGCTCATGCGTCCGACTGCCCACTGCGTGTCCCTACCGACCGCTCATGCGTCCGACTGCCCACTGCGTGTCCCTAGCGACTGCTCCTGCGCCTGACTGCCCACTGCGTGTCCCTAGCGACCGCTCCTGCGCCTGGCTGCCTGCTGTGTGTCTCTACTGCCCTCTCCGACAACTGCACATTTAAAGATGGCGCGTCGGAGCGGCATGTCTAGGCAGTATGGTATCCCGCATGGGACATTTAAACATGCAGTTGTGGGAGCGAGCGGGCGGTCGGTACATGCAGACCTGGCTTGTCGGGTCGGCTGCGCGTCAGATGGCAGTCTGGTGCAGGAGCTAACATCGCAGCGAAGTGTCCCGCAGCCAAATGCCGACGGCCTTTTGGTCACAGCCAAAGACAACCGCTGAAAAATAGACGTAGACCGCTTTGGAGGCACTTTAAGAAGGGGATTCCCCACAGCTGAAATTAATCGGTTTCAGCTCCGGAGACCCCATGCTTCAAACCTGTATTATTAATAATAAAAATAATAATACAAATAATAAAAATAATAATAAAAATAATTAAAAAAAAATATATATATATATAATCTCAACCCCATTATAATGCGATCCGTTACAACACAAATCCGCTAATAACGGGATGCATGCGTGGCTCCCAATTTTCGTATTTATGAATTCTTTACAACACGATTATTGGTGTCTTAAATACTTTATTGTACAATGCATACAATTGCACATTATTTCCAACGCGATCCGCTTATAACGCGATGTGATTCTTTGGACCCCAAGCACAGCGTTATAAGGCCTTGCCCCCGCTGGCTACTGCAGCGCCCGAGGGACGAGAGCCCTCCCCTCAATGGCGCCGGGCCCGCTGCGAGGGGGGGCCGCAGCGCTCGGGTGAGAGTTGCTCCTGCACTCAATAGAATTGAGAGCAGGACTTGCGACGGAGAGCTAAGCCACGCCCCCTAGCGGTTCAGCCAATGAGGGCAAACCTGCCGGGTGACGTCATGGCCGCGCCCCTGTCACTCCCCACCCCGGTCTCTCTTCCTGCAGCTCACTGCAGACCGGGAAATCGGCTGCACGTGCCGCCAGTCTCGCAGGCGCGCGTGCAGCGGAGGTACTGGGGCCTCAGTCTAAGGGGGTTGAGGTAGGTGTGTGTGTGTGTGTACCACCTTGAGAAAGGTCCCACAGGAGTACCAAAACGTCGGTTTTTGTGTCTTCTATCAAATATAGAAAATGTATGATTTACTTACCTGCGTGCTGTCCCTTGATGTCGTGTTGCAACCGGTATCGTGTGTGTGTGTGTGTGTGTGTGTGTGTGTGTGTGTTAAACGTTAATCCGTATTGCTGCTTTAGAGGCTTTATTTACACTGCATTTGTGTGTTTGTAATGGTGCTCAAAAAGTGCTGGGACTGTATTTGAAGGCAGGGAGTATTAGCTGGGTAATAAACAATTTTACTCTTGGTACTGTGCCTTTAAACGGGCATAAGGTACCCTGAAGGTAGGAGTGGGTTGCCAGAAGACAGCCCCCTCTTTCCTCATTAGGTAGCCCCAGGTATAGTACTCACTGCAGTATTCTTTCCTTCCCCAGTCTCCCCTCCAAAGCGTGCAGCTGTAGTAGAGTGTAGATCCAAAGCCAGGGTGTGCAGCGCACAGCAGTAAGGAGGAACAGGCCTTGCAGAAAAATAGTCCTTTATTTAACAATTCATGGTGTGGGACAACAGCAAACCTTCAACGCGTTTCGTTCAAAGGAACTTTATCAAGAAGTGCTGTGTGTGTTAAAAGCAACAATTTAAATACAGCTGACTGCCTGATTTCGCGCCAAATCGTGACGTCATAAAATGTGTCTTAGCCAATGAAAATCGTAGTCTTCGCGCATGCGCGCGGCGCCAGAATACTCTATGATCATCTCTATGGTATAACTAATCCCCGCGCATGCGCGCGACGCCAGAGTGCCAGGGATCACACTGCTACTGTCAGCCATGTCATACAGGAGACACACGCCCCTCCGGGCGGTTCCACATGCACAGGCACGCCTCTGACTGATACAGGGTGACGCCCCCTCCTCCATGTCCCGCGCAAGCGCTGAGGCTTCCCCATGTTATTAAATAAATGAATTATATCCCTGCCATACAACAGGGTATTAAAGTTGTAGTGATATGAAAAAAATCAATAATGAGGACTGATATTGATTGGGCTGGGGGATGTGAGGCAGTAAGCTGTACTATAAAGAAAATTACCTATAGGCAAAATATGAATATATAAATGCATACAAAAACAAACATAAATACTTATGGTAAACAAAAGAATATATGATACATATTTAAGGAAAAGAAAAAACATATAACAAGACAATTTATTATTAAAAATTGTATTTATCAAAAATATTAAATGATAAAATCAAACAATAAAAACATTTTAAAAAAGCAACAAATGTGTCTTGTGCCTTAATTAAGTAACAGCAAATTGCATGCCCCGCTGGATGAAGATAGTAATCATATAGGTTTATTCTTCCAAACATTTCTGTTTAATGTGGAGTTTTATACATGTATAAATTCTAATTTTAAACACCTTAACCTGACTATGAAAACTTTTTATAAATGGTATTATACATCAGACATAAGTAGTTTTAATCATAAGACAAAAAGTGGAGGCTATATTAAAAATTAGTCTTATAGTGCTTCAGATTGAGTTTTCTCAAAAAATCCAAAACACTGATTGTAACTATTGCTATAACTTAAATAGTTAGGACAGAGTATGGATATATCTTCATGGAAATGTATATTAATTTATTTTGGTCATACTATGTATTATATAGGGGTATTAATAAATCCCAATACAAGGCTTTTAGTCATATTTTTCAAATTAATTTGTGGATTAAGGTATAGTATACTGTATATATTGTTTTTCCAAAACAAATAATACTCATTTAAGGAAATGGTTAATGTTCCATTCTACATTCATTCCATCAGGGAACCTAGTTCTTAATGTAAATATCCAGTAGGATTCTCTACAATCTAATGTTTTCACAGTGTTACCCCCTCTTTCTTTTCTGATTATCTTCTCAATGCCCACAAATGAGAAGTTACTGATGCCTCCCTGCCCACATTCCGAAAAATGTTTGGAGACAGGGTGTTCCATATCCTTTTTACGTATCAGCCTGCAATGTTCTTGCATCCTTATTTTTAATGCCCTTGTGGTCCTGCCGACATATCTCTTCCCACTCCACTTTTTGTCTTATGATTAAAACTACTTATGTCTGATGTATAATACCATTTATAAAAAGTTTTCATAGTCAGGTTAAGGTGTTTAAAATTAGAATGTATACATGTATAAAACTCCACATTAAACAGAAATGTTTGGAAGAATAAACCTATATGATTACTATCTTCATCCAGCGGGGCATGCAATTTGCTGTTACTTAATTAAGGCACAAGACACATTTGTTGCTTTTTTTAAATGTTTTTATTGTTTGATTTTATCATTTAATATTTTTGATAAATACAATTTTTAATAATAAATTGTCTTGTTATATGTTTTTTCTTTTCCTTAAATATGTATCATATATTCTTTTGTTTACCATAAGTATTTATGTTTGTTTTTGTATGCATTTATATATTCATATTTTGCCTATAGGTAATTTTCTTTATAGTACAGCTTACTGCCTCACATCCCCCAGCCCAATCAATATCAGTCCTCATTATTGATTTTTTTCATATCACTACAACTTTAATACCCTGTTGTATGGCAGGGATATAATTCATTTATTTATTTAATAACATGGGGAAGCCTCAGCGCTTGCGCGGGACATGGAGGAGGGGGCGTCACCCTGTATCAGTCAGAGGCGTGCCTGTGCATGTGGAACCGCCCGGAGGGGCGTGTGTCTCCTGTATGACACGGCTGACAGTAGAAGTGTGATCCCTGGCACTCTGGCGTCGCGTGCATGCGCGGGGATTAGTTATACCATAGAGATGATCATAGAGTATTCTGGCGCCGCACGCATGCGCGAAGACTACGATTTTCATTGGCTAAGACACATTTTATGACGTCACGATTTGGCGCGAAATCAGGCAGTCAGCTGTATTTAAATTGTTGCTTTTAACACACACAGCACTTCTTGATAAAGTTCCTTTGAACGAAACGCGTTGAAGGTTTGCTGTTGTCCCACACCATGAATTGTTAAATAAAGGACTATTTTTCTGCAAGACCTGTTCCTCCTTACTGCTGTGCGCTGCACACCCTGGCTTTGGATTTATTTACACTGCATACTTAGAAGTGCTAACCGAGATGTTTAGATGATCACAATTATTTTACCCAGCATAAAACACAAATTAGGAATAATTTTCTATTCAAATTGGTATATTTTTTTTTTAATTTGTGGCCAGGTATCAAATACATTGCATGAACATAAAAAAGCGCACATAACATGAACGCCCTACGGGAGGTAGGAAGCAGAGTGTCCCCATAACTCAAATTAAAGGGGTTCTGCTAAGGAGAGCCCTTGCTTCAATCGTGTAAAAACAGTAACAATAAATGTAATTTACAAACAAAAAACACCTGGATCCAGTAAAAGCCTTAAACCAGCAGCCTCTCTCCCTCCCGCACTTCCAATTGTTCTAGATTCACAAGATTACAACTTTAATTATCAATGCTAAACTGCAATGGGAGGGGGAGGGAAATAGGAACAAGACAGATTAGCACAACAATGATGGTCTGTTCCTTTTTGTTCTTTCCCGAGTTCCCACAAGAAAACCCTATTTGAATTGAGGCAGTACAGTGAGATTTAGAGCAATTTAACGTGCCACCGGCGTGGGTACTAAAACATACTGGTTCACAACAAACCGTATTGACTGCAGCAGATCGTCTTGCAAACACTAAAAAGGTCTCTGCGGGTACAAGGGACTGTATTTGGAAAACAATAAACTACCATAACATAGGTAGTAAGCGCTCTTAGATGTTGGACTGATTCTTGCCCTCCCCCCACCCCCCCCCAGATTCTTGCCCTCCCCCCCCCAGATTCTTGCCCTCCCCCTCCCCCCAGATTCTTGCTTGCACTGTCCCAAATCAAGTAACTTTTTTGTAATTACATTTGAAAAATGAAGCCCTGCAGTTTAACGTTAACAGTGTCACGGGCCGTCCCTATGGCTATGGGACTCGGCCTCTTTCATTGCAGTGATAGTGCACTCTGTTGGCAATTCTTAAACTTAACATGTAATAGACAGTGCTCCTCATACTTCCTCCCAAGCCTGGCTCTACTGCACCCTTCTACATTAATGTTGGCAACACTATCATACACCCAGTATCACAAGCACACTGACTAGGTGTCACATTTGACTCCTCCCTTACATTCTCCGCACACATTCACAATGTAGCTAAAATAAACTGTTGTTTTTTCCTCCATAACACTGCAAAGATACGCCCTTTCCTCTGTCGCTCTACTGCTAAAACCCTAACGCAGTCTCTCACCCTCTCCCGTCTCGACTATAGTAACCTCCTGCTGTGTGGTCTTCCTGCCTCTCACCTGTCTCTCCCTTAGGCTTGTTTTATAATATTTTTTAAATAATAATAAAAATAAAAAAAAGACATGCTGTAAGAATAAATTATTTATTACATTGTGCAACTTTGATAAATATATTTACACACATACACACATTACATTCTTTTCGGAATCTTCCCCCCGATCGGCCAGCTCCACGCTCACTGCCGTGTGCGCCCGTAGTATAGAAAGGCTGACTAACCACAGCCAATTATAACTGCTGCGCGAGCGCACGGCGGAGCAAGCGCGCCCACTATATTACGGACCTTACAATCTAACCTAAACGCTGCTGCTAGAATCACTTTACTCTCCTAAGGCCGAGTCCTTAGAAGGACAGGCCGCGCTGAGCCGTGCGGACGCTCCGCGCTGAGCCCCTGCATCCTCAATGAGGATGCCTTTAGAGGGGGCTCACGCGAGCGTCCGCAGGCGTGCGGAGGCGCTGGAGTTTTCAGCCGAGCGCCAAGCTGTTTTTCAGCGTGCTGTCGGCTGAAAACATCCAATCAGCGCGGAGCTGCGTCAACGTCATGGTGCCGTGACGTCGACGTCAGTGCGTCGCGGTCGATTGGCCCAGCGACGTCACTGCCCCGCCTCCCTCAGTCTCCCCCCGCCTCCGATCGCGCCCGCTGGCTCGCCTGCATGGGCATGAAATCGCGCAGATTTCAGCAGGCGAGCCTCAGCGGCAGCGCGGTTCCGGACGGCTCACCCCTAATTCTGTCTGAGTCTCCTGCTGAAATCCCTCTCCCGGCTTCCTATCAAACGCCGTACTGTATTACACACAAAATTCTCCTATTCACTTTTAAGGTTATACACTCTTCTGCCCCTCCTTGCACCTCAGCCCTAATTTGTCACCATACAGCTGCCTGACTCGAGTACGCTCAAGGATGTCTTCTGTCTACTCCTTGTGTATCTAAAGCCCTCTCCCGACTAAAACCTCTCTCACTGACTGCCCCGCAACTCTGGAATGTCCGTCCCCTCAATATCCGACTGGCACCCTCTTTGTCCACCTTTAGGACCTTTCTCAACACACACCTCCTTAACGAAGCATATGGCTGATACTATACATATGCGCCAACCCCTTGCAGACGCACTTACCAGAACACCACTACAGTCTCTGTAATTCTCCCCACTTACCACTTCGATTGTGAACTCTTTGGGGTATGGACTCTTTTTCCTATTGTTTTATGTCTGAAGCGCTTATCCCATTGTGTTATATTATATCATGTGTTTTGTGATGAGCTATGTACCTGGATGGTGCGCTTTATAAAGATACACATACAATTTAGCGCTTTCAGTTTTATTGCAATTACCCCATTGTTCCTCGACTGTGACAGCTGTTTTGAAAAGAAATGGGAACAGCTGGATAAAAAGTATAGGACTTTGCCAGCAGTTAGCTCATAGATTTTGGAATTTTATGTTTTTAATGGTCAAAGGGAGTTAAAAATACATTTTTTAAACAACTAATTGTAACTCGCTTCTAAAGGCAATCCCCCTAAAAGACATGTTTTACGTATTTTCTTTTTGCGTGGACAAATTAATAGTTTCTATTTCTGTTGGTGTCAACTAATTATGCTGCCTTCATTTGCTACATATAAGAGAACACTGTAGCTTTATTTATATACAGCAGTTTGCAAATACAGTAGTGATCACAAAAGATACTAGGTAAAGATGGGAAACACACCCCAAAAGGAATTGTTTACTTTGAAGAAGTTAAAAGTGAAGTCTGATTTGCTGACATTCCAGGTGTCAGCCCCCTGCACTTCCCCACTGAACAGGCTCTCTCTATTACTTCACAGGGACCATTTACTGCTGAATAACTTAACATTTGAGTTGCACAATGCTGATAGGAGGTTGAATGTGTGTAATCACCTGAATGAAGGGTAATTAAAAAATACAACTATATCGTCTGCGTGTTATTCACCGATCATCCCATGGATTATTTCACTCATCTTGTCGCACTCACATATGCTGTCTGACATTTTACCATTTCTGTACTGAATAAGCAATGCCGGTCTTTCCAGCACTGAAGGGGTTAAATAATGAATATTCCCGCCCCCCCCCCTCCCCCACCAATCAGGAATGGGAAGAAAGTGAATGCTATGTATACTTCCTTAGTATAAAGGCAACCGAAACCAAACAGCATTAGCCAGTAGGATGTATAGAATGCACCAGACAGACAGACAGACAGACAGACAGACAGACAGACAGACAGAATGGAATTTGTTCACTGGCTAAAGATACAAGCAGGGAAGCTTCCAACCCTCTGGCAGGACAGAGGACATACCCTGCAGCTTAGACTAGAAAGGGCAAAGGGCAACTATCTGACCTGTCAGCAAAAAGATATAATGGGCCAAATTACTTCAGTTCCTTTCAACAGGGGTTTGCTACGGGCATTGATGCATGAATCTAGTGATAGGAGCAGTGTTAGAATACGCTGGTATTATGGCATGGATGGAACATAATGAGCACTATAAAAAAAATAAGATGGACGAATATTACAATGCAATGTATAAATAGATTTAGATAAAATTATCTTTTGGAAAAAAAAAGTTTTAACATCAAATATAAGTAGATCGTTGTATAGAGAAGGGTGAGGAACATTTGGATATTAATTCTACCGCCTTGTGATAACCAGCTGGATGTACAGTAATAGGGCATCACCGGCCAACTCCAGCCCTCAAGGGCCACCAAAAGGTCAGGTTTTAGGGATATCCCTGCTTCAGCACAGTGGCCATTTATACAGTACTTTTATAGAACAGGTCTGAAAAGAAGACTTTTGTTTGTTTGAGCACTTCTACAAAAGGAAGGGAAAGCACACAGAAACACCAGCTTTAGTTCCAGAAATACTCCAAATTTTGTAATAAAAACCCTTGTTGTACAGTTGTATAGTGTTCGCTTGAGAGGACGACTTTCCACTGCTAGAGTAATTAATCTGGAGTAGTATCTAATAAAGCTATCCCATCCTCATGTGAACTTTTATCATTTAATCAGGGTGTGCTGAATGTATTCTGAATGAGATATTTTGGTTTTGCTCAGAGCGCAAGTTTTGCACAATGGGTTTACACAAAATAATGTTAGGGATATTATTTAACCATGCATCGAGTACTTGCATTTTATAGACTGGTTACTAAAGGCCACTGTGAGTGTATATCTCCATGTAATCCACAACACGCCAACATCGGGCATAAACATCTTCTGATTTTGGGTTAACGATGCTACAAAAATAATGTTGGCACCAAGATCTGGGAGAGGAATCTCATGGTTTCAGGTTCTGCGTGTGGTAAACCTCCCAGTGCTATAAAGCCTTTTAATTGGGTAATATCTATACTTGTCACTACAACGTGCTTAAAGGGAGACTGTTATTCAGTCGTATAAAATACTGTACCAGATGGTTCACAAAGGAGGTAACTAGACAAAATGGAGATTTGTTAGAATTTTTTTCCCGTGACAAAACATCACTTTAATAATAATAATAGCATGTTCTTGTATAGCGCTGCTAGTTTTATGTAGCGCTTTACAGAGACATTTTGCAGGCACAGGTCCCTGCCCCGTAGAACTTACAGTCTATGTTTTTTGGTGCTTGAGGCACAGGGAGATAAAGTGACTTGTCCCAGGACACAAAGAGCCGACACCGGGAGTTGAACCAGGTTCCCCTGCACCAAACTCAGTGCCAGTCAGTGTCTCACTGAGCCGCTCCTTCCCTTACGGTTAAGGTCCCGCTGCACGCGCCGGCACTGTGTCCAGGTGGCGCGTGCACGGCACTTCACCGCTCGGGGGCGTGGCCAAAACGGCAGCAGCGTGCCGGCAGCTGATCTGTATTCTCCGTGGAGTCTTTACATTTCGCTTTGCTTCAGCTCCGTTGGCCACTGTACACATCAGATGCCTGCCTTGTCATCCACTGGAGGAAGGGAGTGGGAAAGTAATAGGCACCGTAGCCTGACTCCTCTGACCCTTCCCTACACACAGCGCCCAGGCTGGAAACCTTGCTGCCTTGTTGCTTTCCCTTTGAGACGGGATTCCTATGCACATTCCCCCCCCCCCCCTGTGCATCTGCTGCTGCCTCTCCTCCCAGAGAAGACAAGCTCAGCAGCCAGAGCTGCCCGCAACCTCCCCAGCACACGCAGCCTGCAAAACGGGCACCGGAGGGAGGGGGGGAATGCTGCCATGCTGCACAGAGGACAGTGCAGACATTGAATCGCAGGCGTGGGTAAACATACACACTTGGACTTCCCTCCCGTAGCTCCAGACAGCTCCCCTCCTCCCCGGCTCCCTGCCGCACCACGTGACGCGTCGCCGCTTGGGATCACGATCCTCGTGTGTCCCCTGCTGGCTGACGTGTCACAGTGCACAGCGAGCCTTGCAGCGAGGAGGGACTGGGGCCGGCTCGGGAGGAACTCCGGTCTGGTGAGTGACGCGGCCGCACGCCGTCGGATGCAGCGGGACCCAGGCCTTAGTGGGACTGCTCCTTTAAGTAATATAGAGGCAATCCAAGCAGCTTAAATGTATTGTTAATCTTTATTTGTTTTAATATACATGACTTTCTTAAATTATTAAATGACTTTTTAGTTACCTATTGATATATACTGTATATCTATATCTATCTATCTCTATATCTAGATGTAGAGGTCTCTGTACCGTGTTAGCAGAGCGTGGCTGTGGCTAACAAAATGCTTTCATTTGTGCGAGCTTTCGAGATGCACTGATCTCTTCTTCCAGCGGTGATACAATGGCTAAAGCAAGAGAGGTTTTACTCTATTCGTTTTTGATCAATTATATATATATATATATATATATATATATATATATACACACACACACACACATATATATATCTTAATATATAAAATCGAAATGGTTAGTGAGGTTAGTGCTATCTGCGGTGAATCTGATTGGTCCTCAGCCTCTGGCCAATCAGATTGCTGTGTGTGACGTCACCCAACTGCCACTCTTCCCCCTTGGCTCACCACACACACACACACACACACACACACACACACACACACACACACACACACACACACACACACACACACACACACACACACACACACACACACACACACACACACACACACACACACACACCTCTCTCTCTCTCTGGCGCTCATCTCTCCCCTCCCGATCTCTCCCCACCCCTTCCTCCCGGTGCCAGTAGAGGTCCGCCGTTCATCTCTCCCTCCCAGCGCTCATCTCTCCCCTTCCTCCGCTCACGTCTCCCTCCGCTCACCTCTCCCTTGCGGCGCCTCATCTCCATCCCCGGCGGGGGAACAGGCAGCGGACCCCCTTCCTCCCTCGCGGCGCCTCATCTCCATCCCCGGCGGGGGAACAGGCAGCGGACCCCCTTCCTCCCTCGCGGCGCCTCATCTCCATCCCCGGCGGGGGAACAGGCAGCGGACCTCCTTCCTCCCTCGCGGCGCCTAAGATGGCGGCGCGCCCGGAAGGACACCCTTCTTCCCTCGCGGCGCCGAGTGAAAAGATGGCGGCGGCCGGAAGTAGAGGTAGGTGTCGCTCTAGGTGACGTCTGTGTGTGTGTGTGACACTGTGTGTGTGTGTGTCACACTGTGTGTGTGTGTGTGTGTGTGTGACACTGTGTGTGTGTGTGTGACACTGTGTGTGTGTGTGTGTTGCCCCCCCTGCCTTTCACGCCCCCCACCCGCCTTTCACGCCCCCCCGCCTTTCACGCCCCCCCCCGCCTTTCACGCCCCCCCCCCGCCTTTCATGCCCCCCCCGCCTTTCACGCCCCCCCCCTGCCTTTCACGCCCCCCCTCATGGCCTCCGGCCGCCCCCCCTGCCTTTCACGCCCCCCCCCTGCCTTTCACGCCCCCCCCCTGCCTTTCACGCCCCCCCCTGCCTTTCACGCCCCCCCCTCATGGCCTCCGGCCGCCCCCCCTGCCTTTCACGCCCCCCACCCTGCCTTTCACGCCCCCCACCCTGCCTTTCACGCCCCCCCCCTGCCTTTCACACCCCCCCCTGCCTTTCACGCCCCCCCCTGCCTTTCACGCCCCCCCCCTGCCTTTCACGCCCCCCCCCCGCCTTTCACGCCCCCCCCCGCCTTTCACGCCCCCCCCTGCCTTTCACGCCCCCCCCCTGCCTTTCACGCCCCCCCCCCCTGCCTTTCACGCCCCCCCCCTGCCTTTCACGCCCCCCCCCTGCCTTTCACGCCCCCCCCCCTGCCTTTCACACCCCCCCCCCTGCCTTTCACGCCCCCCCCTGCCTTTCACGCCCCCCCCTCACGGCTTCCGGGCAACGCCGGGTATATCAGCTAGTATACACATATATAAAACATTTATTTATTTTTAAATAAGGTAACTATCTATTATTGTTCCAGTTCACAGTTTAAACTGCTGGTAATATTGGTAATAAATGATCGGAAAGTGTTACAAAGATCTTGCACTGCTGGGGAGGTGGGCCAAAACCGGCTATAGAAATCAAAGGATGCTCTTTATATTAAAACTGGCTCGAAGTTGAATACAATTTTTTTTTTTTTTAAATAAATCTGTTCTGTAGTATTAGATAATACTTAAAAAAAAATTGTAAAGTATTATCTAATACTACAGAACAGATTTAAAAAAAAAAAAAACACGTAGGATATTGCTTGTATTGCTCCTTTAACAAGTAAAGAAATTCTAACAATCAGCATAATTGGCTTCCATGGAAACATTCAATTATTGTAAAGCGACGGTTTTATTTGTTCGCATCTTGTGACAAAAAGATATGCTCTTCTTTTCTCCGGGAACACTGGGTTCCAGCACATCCTCTCCCTACATGTTTCCGTTTCATTACGGATTGCATCAGAATTACTTTGCAAACAAAGCAAAAAGAGAATGTACCTTGTGGCTTTCAGGGCAGACAGTCTTATCACCAAAGGACATTACATGCAGACACCCTTGAAAAGATTTTTCTTCTTTAGAAATGTTACCCGCTTTAAAAAAAATTATGTACCAATATCGGCTACATTTAACCTATTAAACAAGCCACTGTGCTTAGTCCTCGTTCATCATAGCATAGAAAGCTCTAGAATGAGTATGTCTGTCTGCTAATTGCCACTGCCCTACCCACAGTATAACTATGTGGCCCAACTCTGAAAAGCTATGCAAATGGCAAAGCAACATTAAAGGCAGCTGGAAGAAGTTACATCGGTAAATGTCACTTTATACCTATTCCAACAAAGCCCCCAACAGAGTTATCCAACAAAGCCCACTGTTATTAACGTGAGAGACACAGCAGAGCTTGCTGGTGTGTTTCAATGTGCCCTGGGGCAACGCTGCTGCAACCAAGCAACGACTTCCAGTTAGTCACACCAAAGCTGCACCCTAAAGGCCTAGCACACCTACCTGTCTATCTTACCTCATCTACAAATTGGAGACAAAATTAGGTCACATCTTTGTTCTTTAACAACACCGCAAAAAACGGTGAGCTAGCCACTTGTGCCTGTATGCAGACAACCCCATGCATCCTGCAAGTACTGCAATGATAGTGGCCGCAGCGTCACGCGCCGACAAAACAATTACCTGCATTCTGTGAAGAGGCACATAGTGCGCGTGACTGCGACCGCGCGGAGGCACGACGGAGAGGCAGAACCCTGTGCGCGGGCCGTGCAAGTGATGTCACACGGTTGCGCACGTGCCCTGCAGCGGTCACTATAATAGCACACCGCTTCCCCTCGGGAATGCTCTAATCTCAGTCCTTCCTTTTGTAGCCTGAGCCTAAACGCATAAATTGGCGGTCAGCTTTCACATGCCGTAGGCCTTAATTATACCAAAAGCTGCAGAGCGATCCGGCGATGTCACCGTTGCGACGTCGCCGTGCTACATGTAAACACACCATAGAGATTTGTAGCGCTACTGCAGGGAGACGAGGCCATATTGGTTGATTGATGATGCACTGTGATTGGCCATGTGAATCACATGATGCAGCAGTCGTGTGTGTTAATAACAAAATCTCATATCGCTTGAGGAGACAAACGCTTTGCAGTACGTCGCGGCGCTTACGTTGCGCTTGGTATGTGCACTCATATTAGTTTGTTTTATTTTTTAGGCGCGAGCTATTTTTGGTATAATCACGGCCTTGGCAGCGCCTGTGCCTCCTGCCTGCCCAATCTCTTCTGGGGACTTCCCCACAGGCCCGACAGCCTACAATCGGCGCCTTTCTTAGCATTTCCCAGAATTCAGAGAAGTACATTTGCTACTGGGGCCAAGGGTATTTAAACCCCGAGCCGCCCACTTTTCTCACCAGTGAGGAGTGGATCGGCTCGGCTCCCCTTCCCCATCACTGTTTGTGAGCGACAAAGTTTGAATAGTCTGGTGGGAGGGCCGACAAACCATCTTGGGAGCCACTTCAGCCCTGAAGGAGTTAATGGCCCCATTCTGCAGCCTCTGCCTCTTCTTTGAAACAGAAATATATATTTTTATAGAAAGCAATTCATTTTTCCCGCTGTTCTTCTGCACTATGTTGCCCCGGTTTTGAAAGCTCGTCCTTATTTGACACCATCTCTAACATTTGTGATGTGTTCTATAGACATGCAAATTAAAGCCCAAAAGCCTTAATGCAAAAATAAAACAAAACATTATCCCAGACTACTCGGAGATAGAGGCTTTTATTCATTTGTTTGTTGGCAATGTTTTTGCGGGTGGCCATGTTATCCTCCCATTTATACTGAGAGTCCGGGCATAATTGCACAATCTGGGGTCTCGGAGGTAAGACCGAGGCAGTCCTGGACGGGACGTTCCCCTAGATAAGAAATGCTTAAGGAACAAGTAGCACGGTTTCTGCTTCAATAGAGAGTTCAATGAACCATATAGGCACAAGCGTACAGTGCACCCATCACCGGGAACCTGCACTCATAGCTTCTCCAATCAACAGATTTGAATAGATTAATAAAGTTAAAGGGATTTCATTTGTTTTTTTTTATTTTTTATCTGTGGACCTGTTTTTGTTTCTAAGCTCTTTGCAGAAACAGATCTCCTGATCTATAAACTGCAAGCATGCCTGGTGAATGTCCGGATTGGTTTCTGACTAGCTAAGGTTTTCCAATGACAAACCTCATCTACAATCATCAGAAAAGTACTATAATGTATTTATTTTTGTAATTTGCACTAACTTTATATCTTCTCCATTTGAACTAACAGAGTTAATACATGCAGGGCATATCGTTTTGCAGCATTAACGAATTTTAGAGTTACATGAGCAAAAAGCAATGCAAATGTTAAATCCTCAGTGAAAACAGCATTGAATTATCCTAGTCTCATAATAACCTAAACCGACTTCCAGTCTGGTACCAGAAGTTCTGTGTGTCCTGCTCTCCCTCAGACGCACAGCTTGATTTCGATCTCTTCTGCTCAGTGTGTGTGTGTGTCTCAAGCCCATCCTCTATTCGACTTTACATCTGGGAAGGTACATCGGGAATATATCACTCATTCTTAGATGCCAGCTAAAGATCAATACTGAACAGCTAGCAATATAAGAGGTGCACAATATTGATGCTTTTCAGTAAAGTTAAGAAAACATCAGCTAGTGACCTAGTGTCACGTAAATTAAGTTTTTTGTTCTCTTCTAAGCCGGTAAACAAACAAAACATCAATCCAGGCACCAAGCTGCTTCCAAAGTCATCTAAAAACATTCCCACCAATTATCAAACTAATTAGGTTGTATTTAGTGAGCAAACATCCAGCAGTGACACATTCAGTTGCTTTCTCCGCTCCAGCGGTGTACTGCAGGTATATATATGAGAGGAAAGTGATATTACTCACTTCTCATGTGGGCAATAGCGTTTTCCCACGTCACATATGGGGGAAAACTAATAGGACCAATTACTCAATTCTCACTTAGAAAGGATACTGATTTTTCCAACAGTACTTTGAATAACTCTGAGATCAGAACAATGAATACATTAGAATTATCAATCATTTTACTGAAACAAACAGACCCCTCTTCTGTGTGTAACAGGAGAGATGACATGAATGGTGGAATGAAGAGGTTAGGGAGCAGAGTTATGGTGGCGAGCCATGAAAATGAGACATTGTTGACGCCGTTCTGCTTTATACCATCAGAAATAAAAATGTCCCAACTCTGGGTGAAATGAGGTTAAAAATGATAGTTCAGTAAATCCCCTTCTCTGAATCTCATTATCAGAACTCAGCTCCTTTATATGTGTTACTGGTTATATGGTCAACAATAAAACAATAAGCTCAATGTATGACCAAGTCAAGTATGATTTTGTCCACTTTTTGTCTATGCGGTTCTGAACCGTTACCCCTGGGGTGATCAACTCCAATCCTCCAGGGCCACCAACAGGTTTTCAGGATAGCCCTGCTTCAGCACAGGCAACTTACTCATAATGACAGCCACTGATTGAGCCACCTGTGCTGAAGCAGGGATATCTTGAAAACTTGACCTGTTGGCGGCCGTTGAAGACTGGAGTTGCCCACCCCTGGGGTAAAGGTTCAGTACCGCATAGAAAAAGTGGACAAAATCATACTTCTTTCTCATCCCTTCACTGCTACAAACAGCCAGTGATGGGGTTACTTGGTAACAACTAAGTTGTTGTTGCATTTCAAAGGTTAAAAAAACCAACAGACCATTATCAGTATTCTTAAATGGAAAGATAGAAACCTTCCCTTTGTTTCCACTTACAATAGGCACTTTGAAAGCAGTGCTTGCCCTCTTGCTTGCCCCACCCCAGTGATAAGGTAATCCCAATTATAAATGTGCACTCTGTCTAATTAGGAACCAGTGATGAAAGGAGAGAGAAGGCAAAGGGAGCCGCAAAACCCACCGTAAACTGAAGCAGACAACTTCAAAAACATTCAATGGACAAATGTGCAAAAATGGTTTGAAAAGAATGTATACTTCTGTATTTAAAAATGAATTACTAACTTATTACTTTCCACTAATCAGAAGGGCCAAGATAAGGAAACTTCACGAGGAGGTTTGCTAGGAAATTACAATGCTCTCTTCCTCTTCCACTGACTTCAATAGGTGAAGGGGAATTTTTTCATGGAGAACATAGAAAATGTTTACATTTTTTTAAATTAATTATGGAGTGAGAGATGGCCAGTATGTCATTCGTCCTGCGGAGGCTGACACAGTGCCAGTCCCAGAAAAAAAAGCACATAACATTAAAGTATACAATATCCTGTTCTTTTCCATCATTAGAAATGCTAAAATAGGCATCACTCAAGCTTCATCTCCGTGACTTGTATAAGAAAACGGCAGCTATCTGAAAATGAAGCAAAACTCTGATTTTGATGGTTGATCTCTCCGGATTGCATCATCATAAAAAACAAAAATATCACACTAACCAGCACAAGGAACTCTGTTAAATGACTATATTAACAAAAGAAGACGTACAAATAAAAAAAATCATTAAGCCCGCGGACAGGCTGGGAGCATGCTCGCTGGCGCTCGAGTGCCATGACGTCAGGCGCTGGGCGATTCTTGGCCAGCTAGTTGCGGGCTCAGGTGGGGAGGGAGGGGTGGTTGGTGGCTATCATGTCACGGAGTTGGTTCGCCCTGATTGGGCGAACCGCTCACGTGACGCGCCAGCGTCCGGCCAAATCAAATGGATTAGTCTCGCCAAGCAGCTGAGCGCCCACATGCACGCGCGGACGCAACAATTTACTTTAATTGTTGCGATCGCGCACTCGCTTGCACTCAGCCTGGACGAGGCCTGATGGTGCCAAATAAATAAAGACGTACATACAAAGTATCCGGCCGCTCCTCCTCTTCTTACCGTGCACCCCAAAACGGGAACAATCAACCGGAGACTCTCAGCCACCACAAGTCTAAATTCTTTCAAAACTAAAGCCGTCTCACCTTTTAATCTGGTCTGTAACTGTTACATACGCCTATAACATATATGATCTCTTACTGTGCATGCAATGTCTTGCATATAATGTACACCCTGTTCACTTATGTAACTGTGTATTATTATTAACCATGTATTAGTTGTCTTATCTTAACTCTATGCCCAGGACATACTTCAAAACGAGAGGTAACTCAATGTATTACATCCTAGTAAAACATTTTATAAATTAATACGTAACATGCCACTTCAATATATGCTGCAATGTTGCCAGGCCTGATATTTACTAGGGCACGGAGATACAGACAAAGTTGGCAGTTATTGATTTCCTGCATACTTGGTTATGACTATCAGGGGACTTTCAGAGACCCTGTAATTGGAAGAGAACATGACTGGCAGGACGTTGCAAGTCTAGTATTGGGGTTCGATGGTTTCCATTTGGATGGTCTTCAACAGTACTACAGTAGGCTACTTGTTCAGTCTTTACAAAATCTGGCTACGTCAATGGCATTGCCTTTAAACCCTTTGTATATGTTCAATCATTAGTGAAGTCTTTGCCTAGGACCAAAATGAACTAAGAGTTCATTTCTTGAATGGGTTAAATGTAGTGGCTTGATAAAACAAACAAGTAATACAGTATATACCTAGAGGCAGTGTGTCCTAATGTCTTTGTCTTTTTATGTAAACATGATGAGATCATTGCCCAAGTAGCTAAAAGTAGGGCACGATAATTATCAACCAACACAAGAGATGCACAGAACTCATTCATTTTTGCCAGAAACAAAAAAGGCTAAAAGTATGGCATTTTTCTAGGGAAGCCTATTACACAAATAAGCCATTCAGGACAAGGAGTGGCTCAGTGTGTAAAGACACTCGGCTCCTTGTGACCTTGGGCAAGTCACTTTATCTCCCGGTGCCTCAGGCACCAAAAACATAGATTGTGAGCTCCACGGGCTAGGGACCTGTGTCTGCAACACTAGCAGCGCTATATAAGAACATGCTATTATTAACAAAACATATTTTGCCTGCTAGTGATTGCCTTTTTAACAAGGTCAAATGTGTATACATTGATCAAATTAGTCTACACAATAAAAAAAAATTCCGGCAAAGCAAAGACATCAATGTGTTAGAAATTATACAGACATCAGTTTCTTCTTTTCAGTGAGTAATAGTGCCGGCGACGTCGCCTGAAAACAAACGCCTTGCCGCCGCGTGCGCTTATAGTAAGCGCAACGGCAACGGAGCGCAAACTGGTAGCCGGAAAAATTAATTTTTCAAGAGCTGTCGCCTCATGTGACGGCCCTTGAACCAATCAAATGGCCGGAAACCCGTGACGCTACCGCCCGGCGAAATATAACTTTTACCGGTGGCGACGGGTGACGTCACCCGTCGTGTCGCCATCGACGGCACTATAGGCGCGGCCTAATGAAGCAAAAACACATATTATGAAGCAGGACTAACTACATTTCAGCACTGCTAGTAATCAGCAAAAGTGCTATGCTCCGCTTCAAATGGGCAAACATATTTCTCAATACCTTGAAAATAGCAAGTAATAGCACATAGTACACTTACCTATGACTGTTGCCTATCACGCGTAAACTTTCACAATTCTGTTCATCAATTTGTATGAAAAATAGTCATTAGAAATTGCCAAGAAACCGTTAGGCGGTGAATTTCACAAGTGTCATTCAGATCTCGGCTCTTATTTTCTTTAGATCCATAAGCAACTCACAGAACTAAACTGAAGAGCCATAATAATCAGCCGGTCTGTTGCACTGGACAAACTGCTTAAAAATCAAATACAGTTGTAATGCAATTTAGCACTGCCAGGAAAAGCTAAAAGCAGATCCCTTCATGCAGACGGCATCCATACAATTCTCTTAAGTCTATTGAAATCCCGGCATGCTTTTCTTCTCACGTGCCCAAATTGGTCGGTAGTGTCATGCAGTCTAAAGAATTGCTGCTGTTAAGGTGCAAATATATTCTGGTGCCACCAAGACAAACTATTTCTAATCCTGAGAATACTCTGCAAAAAAAAGAATGGGAATCTGATGTGAAGCAAGGTTTGCAATGTGGTAAAAAAAAAAAAATCCAGTGTCAAATAAGCCACACAAGCCGTTCAGATGCTGAAATTCACAATCCACAAAGCAATGCTGAATCCCATGCAATGCTTTCAGACTGCCGGGCAGTAGCACAGCTGAACCAAACTTATGCTCCCCAAGATGACGTATCCAGGAACATGGAAGTGGTTAGGATTTTCTCCAGTAACATCCTTATTGTTTCAGCACGAACTAAGCCACTTAGATCATTAAACCGCTCCTCTGCTTCCCATACTGTATGCAAATGTTCCCACACAGAGAAGGGCGGTGCTTTCTCCAGCTGGCTGGGAGCTTGTCAGTGCTGTGAGACTTTCTGGCATGCTTGTCCTGAGTTCCCATGAAGGAGAACAGTAGTGTAGCACAGAAGCTATGCATCTGTGGTGACTACTGTTCCCTTGTACAGGGCCTCTGGTTTCACATTCCAGTTTTGCACGTCCGAACTCCACTCTGGAATGTCACTTCTCAGCTCTGGAATGTAAACTTGTTCATCGCCAACAGCCCAGTGTAAAAGGAATCTCTTTATCCCCCCCAACCCCCTCCAATGAAAGCTTTCACATCACAAGAATGATGAGGAAAGCTACTTCAACACTTAGGCCGAGTCCATAGACGGACAGGCCGCGCTGAGCCGTGCGGACGCTCAGCGCTGAGCCCCTGCATCCTCAATGAGGATGCCTTGAGAGGGGGCTCACGCGAGCGTCCGCAGGCTTTGGAGTTTTCAGCCGAGCGCCAAGCTGTTTTTCAGCGCGCTGTCGGCTGAAAACATCCAATCAGCCTGAAGCAGCGTCAACGTCACGGCGCCGTGACGTTGACGTCAGTGCGTCGCGGGCGTTTGGCCCAGCGACGTCACTGCCCCACCTCCAACCACCTCCCCCCGGCTCCCTTCGCGCACGCTGGCTCGCCTGCAAGTCCGTGGAATCGCGCTGACTAATGCAGGCGAGCCTCAGCGTTAGCGCGCCTCCGCTCTCCTCACCCCTCTATGGCCCAGGCCTTAGGCTGAGGCCCCAGTACCTCCGCTGCACGCGCGCCTGCGAGACTGGCAGCGCGTGCAGCCGATTCCCCGGTCTGCAGTGAGCTGCAGGAAGAGAGACCGGGGGGGCGTGGTGGGGGAGTGACGGGGGCGCGGCCAGGACGTCACCGGGCAGGTTTGCCCTCATTGGCTGAACCGCCGGGTGGCGTGGCTCAGCGCTCCGTCACGAGTCCTGCTCTCAATTCTATTGAGAGCAGGAGCAACTCTCGCCACAGCGCTGCGGCCCCCCCTCGCAGCGGGCCCTGCGCCATTGAGGGGAGGGCTCTCGTCCCTGCAGCGTCCGCCACAGCGGGCGCTGCAGTAGCCAGCGGGGACCAGGCCTTATCAGCTGGAAGGCGCTGCAAGGTAATGAGATGTGTCTTAGACACCTGTGGCAGGGAAGGTGTTACTAAAGCTGCCATAGTACAGGGAAACGTGGAGAAACGTTTTTGGACCTCCCCCTTACAATAAGCATGCTGCTCTGTATAATAACGATACTAGGTATGTACATACAGATCCTTGTAATGCATTCTCCATGGAGACATCTAACCAAATAGCAGTTCTTTGACAGGATAACCATCTCAAATTGGTGTACTCATGAGGTTGAATCCCCCGTGCCGTGGATCGCGCTCATGCTTCAGTGGTGACGTCATCAACTCTATAAGCATGAACGTTCGGGTGTCCGGCAACTTTTCCTATAAGCGCGGGGGGGGGGGGGGCGTGGCCAAAACACTGACTGGCGCAGATTGGCTGAGGTCATGTGACCCCTCAGCGCACCTCAGTCAACTAAATTGGTCTCGGCCAGCGCCCATGAGCGTTCGTCTAGCTCACGAGCGTGTGCGCGCTGCGTGAGCATGGCCAAAGAAATGTAAATGAATTGTGCTGACCACACCAAGTGCGGTCAGCGGCAGCGTAGACACAGCCTAATGTGCTCCAACCAACTACCCAACACGAAGAACCAGCTTCCCGAGAGTAGTAACCGTTATTTTCACGGAAGAAGACCGTATGAGATGGGGGTGCACACTCAATTATAAGAGGTACTACAGTATTTGTTACATTTATGCTCTCTAATTAAAATAGGCCTTATACATGTAGGAACGCTTATGTTACACTGATGCCTGTTTATTGCAAGTGAATGTATTGACATTATAAAGTGCAGTTTTTAACAGCTGTAATCTTCAAAGACATTCTTCTCCAAACACCAGCTGTTTAACACGTGTGTTTATTAATGAGTTGCTTTAATTAGTAATAAGAGATTTACAGTAAATATGGCTTCTTAAAGCGACAGTACAGAGACACAATGCTGGTGCCCCCTGGTGTACAACACATGCCTGTTGTAATTACGGTCTCATGACAAGGAACGTCACAAGACAGCTGCAATGTTTATAGTGCTTCATTATAATGCATTGCCTCCATAAATAAAAGAAGTCTGTAAATGAACTACACGTAAGATTGAAGCGTGTACTGTATATCAATATAATTGGGCTGCGTGTTAAACTATAATGGTTCCTGTCTCACCCTCAAATACTTTCTGGGCAAGCTACCCAGCTACCTGAACAAGCTCCTCACCCCTACCACATGCAGCACCTATCACCTGAGATCAGACTCCAAAAGACTATTCATGGTCCCAAGACTCAACAAAGTATCCGGACGTTCCTCCTTCTCCTTCCGTGCACCCCAAAACTGGAACAACCTACCAGAGACTCTCACATCCACCACCAGCTTAAGTTCTTTCAAATCTAAGGCTGTCTCACATTTTAACCTGGTCTGTAACTGTTTCATACACTCATAATATATATTTTCTTTAACAATGTCTTGTATATAATGTATACCCTGTTCATTTATGTAACTGCACTTGTAACCATGTATTATTTGTTTTACTCTGTGCCCAGGACATACTTGAAAACGAGAGGTAACTCTCAATGTATTACTTCCTGGTAAAATATTTTATAAATAAATAAATAAGAAGGATGAAAGAACCCCAATGAAGCTCCCAATACATATATCTACACACAATGATCAAGACTACAGTGGTCTTTTCTTAATAGAATGTGTAACAGGCAGTCAATTGACTAATGTAATCAGCAGTTAAAACTGAAAATAACAAAACTTTAATGCATCTCTATATTTTTTACAACCAAATTAGGTATATACATAAAAACTAATATCAAAAAGTTATATAAAATAATCCTCTTGGTGGTGTGATAATTCTAGATCTAAGGGATATGTATATAGGGAGTGCCATCTGAACAACTTTGAATCCCAATGAACTGTATCAGTGGGATTACTTTATTGTAAACTTATCCCAACCTATGGAGTTGTGCATCTCTGTCACACTTAGACTGCGCTTATAGTGCCAGCGACGCGACATCGCGTCCAACAAGTACATTGAATCCGTCGCATGCGCTTATAGTGGGCGCGAAGGAGCGACCTAAATCTCTGCAGTCAGTAGAATTTGATTTTAACAGGGACAGTCTCACCATGTGACAAGCTGTAAACCAATCAGATAGCTTCTGATGCAGGGAGAGGGGGGATGTGTGTGTGATGTGCAGAGAGAGGGGGGGATGTGTGTGTGATGTGCAGAGAGAGGGGGATGTGTGTGTATGTGCAGAGATAGGGGGATGTGTGTGTGTGTGTGTCTGTCAAGTGAAACACACTATATTAACAACTTTAAAATAGTAAATTCTCCCGTAATTGAAAGTAAAAGTATAGTAAATTCAGCATACAAACAGAAATTACAACTCCTCTCCATTTCAGCCTTCCCCCTTGCTCTTCTCTCTGCCCCTCTGCCTTCCCCCTTGCCTGACGTCACTCCCCTTGTAGCAAGAGACGTCTCCAAAACTCAAATTACAGCTTTCGCAATGGCTACGGAGACGGGTGACGTCATCTGTAGCCGGCACTATAAGCGCAGCCTTAGCCTACATGATATAATGTAACTTAATAATACTAATGTATAAATATATGGCAACACAGTGTGACTATGGTGTAGATGTAATTAACCGTAGAGAGGTACACATAAAACCAGTAATTGAAATGCCGTGCAAAACAAATCTCCACACCACACGGTGTAATAAGCATAAATTCAGCATAGCCCACTATAGTATAGGCTTATTTAAATGGCTAAATCATCAGTGTAGGTCTCGGCGGACCATCACATAATCAGGTATACAAAGCTGATATAGCGGTCAGTGCATAGGATCGCTGGAACTCCGCTATAACAGCAATCCCATGTACATGGCTATATCTTCAATACAGGTCTCGGCGAAACATCACATCAGCAGTGTGAAAAACCAATATACAGGCCGGTATTTTTTATTTTATATAACTTTTTGATATTAGTTTTTATGTACATACCTAATTTGGTTGTAAAAAATATAGAGATGCATTAAAGTTTTGTTATTTTCAGTTTTAACTGCTGATTCCATTAGTCATTTGACTGCCTGTTACACTTTCTATTAACAAGAGACCACTGTAGTCTCGATCATTGTGGGTAGATATATGTATTGAGAGCTTCAATGGGGTTCTTTCATCCTTCTTTGGATCAACCCCATTATAGTTTCGCTACTAACCCCACCAGCACCTACATTTCAAACCAATTTTTGTATATATTTACATATATTTAGGATTTAACAGGGTGAGCATTTTTTTGTTTCATTACTGCATGTTAAATTACATAACAATGGTAAGGAATGGAATTCAAACCCCATCTGCCATCAAATCCAGAATTTGCATGTGTAGCATTCCCCTCTTATCAATGAATTCAATGAACCTGCAGCAAGGAACAAGCTCAAACACAAATCAGCAACCCATCCCTTATACCAGGGGGGCTCAAATCCAGTCCTCAAGCCCTCCCCCAACGGGTCAGGTTTTCAGGATATCACAGCTTCAGCACAGGTGTCTCAATCAGTTCCTGCTTCAGCACAGGTAGCTCAACCAGAGGCTATCTGTGCTGAAGCTGGGATATCCTGAAAACCTGACCTGTTGGAGGGGAGGGGGGTTTGAGGACTGGGGTTGAGCACCTCTGCCTAAGGCTGCAGCCCCGCTGCCTGTGATGCACGCGTGTCAGCGAGGCTGGCGGCGCATGCAACCAAGTCCCCCGGTCTGCAGAGACCTGCAGGGGGAAAGAAAAGGGGGGGGGGACGGGGAGCGGCCGTGATGTCACCTGGCAGGTTCGCCCTCAATGGCTGAACCGCCGGGGGCGTGGCCTAGCACTCCGTCGCCAGCTCAATTTTCAGGTATCCCTGAAAAACTCTGTGCACGGCGGCCCCCCCTTGAGGGGCGGCTCTTGTCCGTGCAGCGTCCGCCACAACAGGCGCTGCAGTAGCCAGCGGGGACCTGGCCTTATACTACTACACAAGTATACACCCTCCACAGAGCGACGCAGAAGGGAGAAATGCTACATTTCAGTGGGACCCAGCTTTAAACATACAGTATAACGTTTTTGACAGCTGCAATTTCCCCCAAAAATAGCCGTATATTTACACTAAAGTTCTAAACAGAATATTTTATTTTAAATGATTTCTTAGAAAAAAATTGTTTGAAAATGTGTATGCGTCCAAAATATAAATATATGGCTGATTTGGCATTAAAAATAAATAAATAAATAGACATGGGCATGACACCCAGGATATAAATGTGAGTGGTTGTACGTTTATCTTTTTAGTGTAGAGTGTTCATGGTGCTGGCGCAAATTTATAGTTCTATATTCAGAATCTGCAGGAACGGCCTTCTTTGTGCTTTTGACATCGGGGTCACAGGCGTTACTATACTGAGGATCCCTTTGCATAGTTCTCTCTTGCCAACAGCACGTGCAAAAGAAATAACGACACACAGCTAGCTCTCAGTTAGTGAAAGCAATATTTCATGTACCCTCTTCCTTCAATGTGCCCACTATTATGTGCCTTCTATAGCTTTCAACATGACGACCGGGTTATCTTTAATAAACTGCTTGGATCAGTTCAACTCCTATATGTAAAAACTTTGATCAGAAAGCCTGACGCACTCAATGAAACTGGGAGATTTGTACAAAATCCGATTGCCTAAGGATGTGTGTCCCATTGAAAAAATAAAATATGCAGATTTGAGCTTTTTCCTCAGAACACATGTGGTTTGCAACCACGTTCTTCAAAAACAGAATACAGGCAATTAGATAATGCAGTTAAAACAAAAAGAGTGCTTTCCCCAACTATCCGGTATGATTTGGGGATATTAGTTAGCATTTCCTCAACAAACAATTTGAGTTGTTTCCTGAATTTCAGATTAGTCCAACACGTATGTTATTAGGGTAAGGCTGAGAAACCCCTGTCGAACACCAGGATTTTGCCATCGCCTTCCCTATGATTATTAATGAAAATGTCAACTGATGTTCCTGGTGCTGTAGGACAGGGGAAGGAACACAGCAGAATTCCACTAGACACTTTATTTCCTGCTGCAGGGGCCCAGCCCTTTCATCAGACCAGAGATCTGTAGTGCACATGTTCTATGGCTCTTCATGATCTTAACTGCTGCATGACAGCTGTTTATTTTCAATTCGCAGTTATGCACCAGCCCTTCAAGAGAAAAGAAGGGTATTTGCGGCTAGGATCAATCACTCCTTCCAAGGTCAAACTTCCTAAACTCTCCAACTACCACTGCGGCCAGTGAAAGGATGACAAATTTGTCAACATGTAATCCTCTGCCAAAGTGAAAAAATGTCATCCAGCCAGTCGCAGCTCTGCACAGATGGTGTAAAGGTGAATATGTTCATATATTTAAAAAAAAATAAAAAAAATTATATTATAATATAATTTTTATGTATATATATATATATATATATATATATATATATATATATATATATATATATATATATATATATATATATATATAAACAAAAAACAACAGGCGCACTCAGTGTAGTAAGTTATAAAATTTATGGAGGACTGGAAAAAGTAAAATTGCGCACTCACAAACAAATCAAGAACATAAGCAGTTATGAGTATACTCAATCGCCAACAGTGCAGGATACCAGCAAGGCAAGCGTCTCAGGGGCTCCACCGAGTGTAGCAGATACACCATTCACGTCGCCTCTGTATGCCGAGTATTTCCTCACTCCAGTCGGGATCTCGCGAGAGTAGTGACGTCAGCGGGAGTGTTTAGGTAACCTCTGATTCCTCACCGCAAGCAGGCAGGCTCTGTGTCCATAAAACAGCAAGGCAGACGTCCTGGGGCTCCACCGTATGCAGAAGACAACACCACTCGCGTCGCCTCTGCACGCCAGGTACCTCACTACTCCGGTCGGAGTCCCGCGAGAACTGTGACGTCAGCGGGAGCTTGTTTCTAACTCCTCACCGCAAGGCACTCTGTATCCGTCGGACTCGAACAAAGTGTCATTCAAATAGAGTCCCAATGCTAATAAGTTGTGGATGCGCATATAAAATCATATAAAATAAATCTGAAATACACCCTACGCGTTTCGTCCGCTTGATGAAGTCTTAAGGACGATTACATGAACAATCCTTAAGCCAATGCATGCTGCTTTAAACACAGCTTTTAAACATAGGCTGGGATGAGATGCAAAGCCAGTAAACCCACTCACAGACAGACTGTTTCGACCTTGTGGGTCTCTTCAGTGTGAGGTTGGTTGTACTGGCTTTGCTGGTTTGAGACTGCGAGTAGGTCTTCACCCCACAGTATTAAGGTTATGGTGGGTAAAAAAGTGACAAAAACCCTCTGCGCGTTAAGCAAAAAAACAGCCGAATCTGATTTCTTGGCGCGACAGGCCGGTCACGTGAGCGGTTCGTCCAATGAGGGCGAACCAGCTCCGTGACGCCCCCAGGCACGCATCGTCACCATGGCCAGGCAAAGCACCCGCTTCACGCGGGTCACTTCCCAGCCTCTGCATGCCTCAGTGCGGGCGAAGGCACCATGGCCCCAGCCTAATACATAATGGGAATAAGCACTTCAGACATAAAAGTAACATTAGGAGAGTTACAGTAGGAGGGTGTTAAGTTAACTGGTATTATGATGACACAGATCTTTGAAGTGCAAAAACATTATCCAGTGTCAGCTCATTGTCACCTTGTGTAACAATTTACCACACAGGTCCTTACACACCAAAATGAGATGGTATGCAGTCCAGGACATATTTACTTGACTGTGTTAAGCAATGTATACCTTATTAGCGTTATAAAAGGAACAATTCATTATTATTATTATTGATTAACAGTATTGTACATAAACCACAGAAATCCTATAATGAAACTCACCAAAACTCACAGGTAACAATATGTGCACAATTAGTTGATCTGCCAATCTGTTAATCGCAGGTCAAAACAAAAAAATGATTTACATCCGTGTTTAACTCAAGAAATCTCTGTAAATCAGTAATCAGCATTGCTGACCTGAGGAAGAGAGGAGAACTCTTGAAAGCTTGTCTTATAAAAAATATCAATTGATAGGCCAAATAAAAAAGGTATTACCAATACTGAAGTACTCATTTATTCTGCTCTAAATAAACGGAAAGAAATTACTTATAAAATGATAAAAGCTGATGTTCTTAAATGGTTTCAGAAGACCAAAAAAGGCTTGTAAATGAACATATTTTTCTCGCACAAGATTCAAGTATGACAATTGTTCAGCTCTTAACGAACTAGTATTTGTAATGGTCATTACAAAGGGCAAGAAAGTCGTCTGTGCTACGGAGAGTAGCTCCTCCCGTCAAAGGAAGCAAACATGTATTTCCCCCAAATTAAAACTTTAAAAAGGTACTGGTACGTCTTTTCTATAAGCCGTTGTAGTTCCTAGACCACTTCAGTCCTTAAGTGTCCATTAAGCCTCACCCATCAGCTCACAAACAATACATTCTTCCTCAACCACATTTGCCACTAGTGATTGCCTGGTTGTGGTCCTACGCTCGAGTTTCTCACTTGACTTGCAGACAATTGCTCCCCTCCATCTCTTGCAATTGTTTGGCGCACTTCATCAGAATGTTGCCCTGAGCATTCCAGTGAACTCCCCGGACCTCTTCATAGCAAAGTGTAACCAATCCTCACAAAATCGACTTCCCCTCCTCCTTTTTTGCTCTTTAGTTGGTGCCCTGCTGTTCCTTTGTTCTTCTATTTCTATACTCCGTCTCTGGCTCAATTCATTAAATCGATTGTTCTAATTATAATCCATCTTTTCTCTCAAATTGTGAACTGTTGGTCCATAGTTTTCTCAATTATTTTGCAGTCTGCTGTCACAAGGACGAATACTCGCAATCGACAAGTTTCAGGTCTTGGGTGGGTGACTAACTTAGCATCCCCTTCCTCCCTGTCCTTACAGCAGCAAAAATACACAAAATGTGCAAGACGTACCAAGCCCATTTAAACACATTTCTATATTACACGAACGAAGAGATATTTCGGTGCCTTACTGGTTTGTAAAACATTTGAAGTCATTATTTTAAGCCTGCTCAGTCTTCGTTATTTAATCATCTCCTGAAAATACATACATACCCCGGTTTAAGGACACTCACTTTAAGTACACTCGCGAGTAAGGACATATTTTCAATAGCACCATACCCGTGTCCGTACGCTCGCTTCGCGAGTACGGACACTTATTCTGCCCTACAGACCGCCGTAGTAGTGACGCGGTGACTTAGTTAGTCAGACGCCGTAGTAGTGACTTATTCTGCCCTACAGACCGCCGTAGTAGTGACGCGCCGATTCCCCTCACCCAATAGGCAAACAGCACCTCGTGCATGCACCTATCAGCACGTCCTGGACTGCAATACCGGCTCCCTACCTGCACCGAAGCATCGATAAGTGGGAAAAAGGTAGTGCTTCACTTTAAGTACATTTTCGCTTTACATACATGCTCTGGACCCATTGCTTACGTTAATGCGGGGTATGCCTGTAAACATGCAGCGCTGTACATTGGTTCTCGGTGCATATGTAAGTCTTTGCAAATCATACAGAATCCTACAGATAATTTATTAGTGATCCCACCGGGGGGGGGCCTGGATATTCAAAACACATGAGTTAACAGCTTATGGTTTGAGTGCCCTATTAATATACCTGGAGAAGTAACTTGCATATAAAGAGAAACGCCAATCTGCCTCCCAAACCACGGAGGTGTCCATGACCTCCCCCACCCAGAAATTTACTGATTACATCCTCCATCTTAATTTTGGTCGCCAAACTTGATTTTTGAATATCCCTTGGAATCCAATAAAGTACAATCTTTGTCCAACGATGATCATTTCTTCTTGAGATATATTTGGCCCACTGCCATTTTAATTTCTTCACCCATGGGAGTAAGTCACGGATTTTTGTTTGCTCTCAACACCTTAATTCTTCTACCTGTCTCTTCGGTTAACACCCAGCATACATCTCTCCATACTTTGAGTTCTCTAAGGCCTCGGCCAGGCTCCCTGCTAGCGTGCTGGGGGTGGGGCGGGCACGTCACTGGCCGGGGGCGGGCCAGTGACGTCACGGAGCTGGTTCGCCCTCATTGGGCGAACCGCTCACGTGACCGGCCTGTTGCGCCGGCAAGCGGGGGAATTTTAAATTCCCCTAAGACCTACGCTTGCAGAAGCGTAGGTGAGCCCCTACTAAAGCTGCTCTAATTGCGGCTGTAGGGGCTCAGTGCTGAGCGGGAGCACGCATCAGCACGCTTCCGCCAGCAAGTAGGGAACATGGCCGAGGCCTAAAGCTTCTGAGTTATCTTTGCATTTCGCGTCCAAGTTTCACATCCAGACGTGAGTATAGGCAGGATACACTGGTCGAACACTTTCCTCTTTAGGCACAGTGGCAGATTTCCTTGAAAGATCGTGTTGTTTCTTCCAAATGCGCTCCATGCCACATTCATCCTTTTATTCATTTTATTCGAAAAGGATCCCATCCATTGTTACTGGCCTGCCAAGGTAAGCTTTCTTCGGGAAAATGTAGAAAAGAAGCTACGCTCAACTTCACAAAACAGTAAATGACTGCATTTATTTTCTTGTTACCGACAACAAAAAGTACACAAAGTTCTGTTGGGGATAACCCACCCTTTGTTATTTATCAAGTATTGAACAACTTCTATTTGACATTTTTTTATCTTTGTAGAGTATGTATTTGTTCATCACTTTGGTCTTGCTGAGATTCAAATAGAGACCCACCTTCTTACTTGCTCCGGCGAGTTCTCTGGACTTGTGGCAAAAATAACCATTAAATCTGCAAATGGTACGTTACTCAAGTATTCACCATTGATTCGGATTCATTTTCTTTCCCAACTCAATATTTGATCCTTATCTTGCTTGTATCTTCATGTAATCCAATGATTGATGTGGAATTCTTGTAAATAATACTCATAATATCAATGTACGCGTCTTCAACATGGTCTTCTTAATGCATTTAAAACTATTGTATATACAGAATCAAATGCTTTTCGGAATCTGAATTTTAAGCAGAGTGGTAAATAGTATGCATTAATTAGGAAAATAACTTCTTGTACGACTTTGATGTGATCCATTGTGTAATACCTGCTGCGAAATGCCACTAGTTCTTTAGGCTGAGCGAAGTGCAGGGTCTGTTGCAGCCGATTGAGTATTTTCGTAAAAATCTTGTAAGTGATTGGAAGTAGATCGAGCTCGTCTGTGGTTCTTGAGATCTTTTTGTTCTCCTTTCTTGTGGATGAGCAAGACTCGACAATTGCACTCGCCCGCACGCCACGGGCGTGTGCATTTTGGCCGCAGGTGAGCCGTCATGGCCACCTGATCAACATGCGTTTCTTTAAGGCTTTTGACCTTGCTAGTCAAGCTGTGCGCGACTAAAAGTTAAAATCCCCAGCCCCTGATAGGGGTAGAAGGGAGCACCTAGATCAAGACTCCCATTAGTGCACGCTGCTGAGATGCCTGCAGGAGCTGAAGCAAATGTACAGGATCTGTCTCTCCACCTGGCACTGACTCTCTCTCCCTGACCATCTCTCCTTCTCCTAGCACTGACTTTCTTTCCCCAACTGTCTCTCCTCCTGGCACTCACTCTCTCTGTGACTGTCTCTCCTCCTGCTCTCGCCAGCGGGGGCCCCCTGCAATCACTGGTGCCCCCCCCCCCCCCCAATCCCTGTAATCACCGGCCCCGGCCTGATCACCCCTAAGGCAAGTCTATTTTTTATATGTATTTGGGTGCGAGTATTTTTTAGATGTATTGGGGTCTCTTTTAGATGTATTTCTTGGCTTTTTTTATACGCATTGTAGGCTTTTTTAAGTTGCATTTGGGGGTTTGTATATATTTGAAGGTGTGGGGGAGGTTGTATATATTTGAGGGTGGGGATTTTTTATATGTATTTGGGGAGGGGGGGTGGCGGGGTTGACGGTAAGGGGGTAACCAGGCTCTAAATAAAGATTAAGCCTGTTTTTGGTTTCCCCTGATCTGAGTATAATGGTTAAAGAGAGTTAGCTCTTGAGCCCAGTAACAATGCATGCTTTACATGTACCTTGCGTAAATAAAGTACTGTATGTGTTTTTATCTTTCCAGTCATGTCAGTGAGAAGGGATTGCTAGTGCATGAGTTTCAAGGTTTTTTTTTGCAGAGGAACTGTTGACAGAATGTGCCTAGGTAGTCGGGGTCCGGAGTTGTCGGTACCCCTAAAAATGTACCTGGGAATCATGCCTGATTCTCGGATAGATTTAGGCACATTGTCCTGGCAATATCTTCCCTTGAAAATGCATGCGCGACTCACCTCTAGGGTTCCCTGCTTCAGCATAGCCCAGAAAGGTAAATGGGGCAAAGGGATAAAGAGTGTCCCTGTAACTAAAGGGGTCCCTAGGTTAAGGGGGATATCCCAGTTAATGCCCAGAACCTGTATTGGGTTCATGGGTGCTCCAACCATAGATAAGGTTGTGAGGGGACTCTCAGAGTCCAGTTTAAGTCCAATAGACAGGGTGTGGGGAATACAGGCCGATAGAAATAAAAGTACACTTTTCTATTCTATTCCCCATACCCAGAGCTTGGGGATTATTCAAGTCTATTTTATTAATACATGGTAACATACTGTAATGCAGCGGTGCGCAAACTGGGGGGTGGGGGGGAGATTATTTAGGGGGGGGGGCGCAGGCTGCGTGCGGCGAAACCTGGGGGCGGGCAGAGCTCTGCACGGGCGGCCAAGAAGCTCAAGCTCTGTGCTGCTGCTTCCCTGTGCTATCTGCCTGCTGCAGGGGCGGGGCCTTCCCTGCACAAAGACAAGCCCTCCTCCTCCTGTCTGTTTCCCGCTCCAATTTTCAGCAGCACACGGGTGACCAGAGCAGGAGCATGCTTAGTATTCCCCCCCCCCAGGTGAAAGTGTGTTGGTTGTGATTGTGTGTGTCTGCTGTGTGTGTGGGTGTTGTGATTGAGTGTGTGTTGTGTGTGTTGGCTGTGATTGAGTATGTGTTATGTGTGTTGTGTCTGTGTGTTGTGATTGTGTATGTGTGTGTTCTGGTTGTGTGTGTTAGTTGTGATTGAGTGTGTTGTGCCTGTTGGTTGTGATAAGAGTGTATTGTCTGTGTGTGTTGTCATTGAGTATGTGTGCTGTCTGTGTTGTGATTGTGTGTGCGTGTGGGTATTGTGATTTAATGCAGCGGTGCACAAACTGAGGGGGGGGGCCAAGATTATTTAGGGAGGGGGCGCGTGCAGCGAAACCTGGGTGCGCGGGCCAGCAGATGCTGTGTGTGGGAGGGCGAAAAAGCTGTGCGCAGGCGGCCAAAAAGATGTGCGCAGGCGGGCAGCCGAAGATGTGCGCAGGCAGCCGAACAGGATAGTGCAGGTGGCGGCCACGTGATGGTGTGCGCGCGCACGCGTGAGGGCTTCGGAACTACGGGGGAGGAGCACGTCCGAGAGGTGATGTCAAACGCCCCTCCTTCGGTGTCTGCCCTGCAATAGTGCTGTGTTCCTGCTCTCCTCTGCTGGCAACCTGCTTCGCTGCTATCCTCTGCAAGTGAAAGGGTATAGTATGCCACTATATCACTCATACTATGAATGTACAGAAATAATAAAAAAAAAAAAGTGAGAAACACTTCCCCGCTCGTGCTTGCAAAATTATGCAGGACACCCTGTGCTCATGCTTGGAGAGTTGGTGATGTCACCGCTCTCAGCGGCAGCGTGGACACAGCCTAATTTTGCAAGTGCGAGCTGTTGAAATATGTAAGTATTTAGACATTTATATTTACACTGTATACCGTTTAATAAAGGTTTTTTTTTCCATGTGATTTTGATTACATCAGGCAGGGGGGGCCCGAGAAATTTCATGGATGAAAATGGGGGCTTGCTCACCCTTGCTGTAATGTACTGTTGTTTACTGTAAGGTAGTGGGAATTTTGGAACCAATACCACACACACTGTCAGGGTAACCAAGTTGGTGCCAGTAAGTCTTCTGGACATCGAGTTCAAAGTAACCAGAGGCTGCAGGAGGTTTAAAAGCCATTTGCGTAGCAGGGAAGGGCTCAAGTACCCAAGTCCGGGGCACAATGGCAGTCGTCCGGGCTGCCATTTATTCTGCCAGACTTAGTAGAGCCTGACCCAGCGGGTGGCATGAGAAAGCCAGGGACAGAGGTGGCAAACTTGCACATGTCCCTTGGCAATTTTAGATTTCCCACTGACCCGACTTTCTATAAATGAAACTCAGAATACTATAAGAAACGTCTGAGCCCATCAGATTTGAGATTTCTAGCGGTAGAAGTGTGGACGGCCTTTCCAATGATGCTCTTGCGCGAATAGCAGAGCAACCGGCTTCGATTTCAAGCAAGAAAAGTCTGCCCGCCAGATTCCAAGTCCCATTTTTAGCGACCAAGTTCTCAAAATCGAACGTAGCGGTCGCGGCTGGGATTTGATGCCGATTTCGGTTCTAGAGGATCGGTGATAGCTCGCGGTCAAAAGAGTCCAAGAGAAGGGAGCGGTGGCGTGTGGAGCTTCATGCTGATTTGGGAACCAGGAGATTACAGGCTAAGTCCCGGTCAGGGTAAAACTCTTATTTAGAGTTCCCTGCACCTAGAACAGTCTAGTTTTCAACCCCCAGTAAGTGTGCCTTTCGTCTGTATTTTGTGTTTCATTATGTGTATGCGAATTTATGCTGAATGACAATTTATTTCATTATCTTGTTTTGCTCAGTGAATGGCCCTGGTTAAAAGGTGTAAACTGCCTGGTCTCCTGTGACAGGGTGGGAAGTTTTCTGCATTGGGGGTGGTTTTTTTTTTGGGGTATATATAGTGTGATGGGGGAGGGAATTAGTGAGAGTGGGGTAATTGACGGAGGGGGGGTGAGAGAGCAGAGAGGGGGTGAGTGAGGAAAAGAGAGAGTTAAAGGGAGGGAAGAGAAAATACATGCGAGTCGGGGGTCAGGGATTGAGTGGTAGTGGGGTAATTGATGGAGGGGTGGGGGAGAGTGATAGGCGAGACGGAGGGGAGAGAAAAACATGGGAAGAGGGAGTGAAATATAGGGGGTCCGCAAGGAGTGAAATGGGGGGGGGGCAGGAGGTGTGAAATGGAGCTAGCAACACTGCTGATGGGAGGGGGGGGGGGGGACACCGGTCAGAACTGTAGTCCTGGGCCCCCGGGAGTCAATATATTTAATTATATATTTATTACAAACTTTTCATTACAATGTATTAAATATTAATGGAAAATAAAATGTTTCTTAAATTGAGTTTTTGGGAACAACTGACCCAGACACCTGTCGGGGGGGGCGCCCTCACTGCACCACCACCCTCCCTGCAAGGGGATGCCCTCGTTGTGTACACACCCCTGCAAAGGGGTCTGGTTGGGAGGGGGAGGGGAGTTGCGAGGAAAAGAGCTGCTATACACACGCGGCGACATGTATATGTACATTCACAATCATGCTTTATTATTGTGTCTTAAAGTGTCCATATGCGTTTCGAGCAAGATGTAGTTATTTTCCAGTTCCAGTTGAACATCTCTGCCTTTATTTGTGAGATTCTTGACATTGACTGTCTTCTTTTTAGACAGTTGTTTTCTTCTTTCCATTCCAATGTAATTTGCAGTGAACCAATCAGTGATTACTCAGTGTGTGTGGTGAAGGGGTGTGGGCGGCGTGTGTGTGTGTGCGCACACACACAACAACACAAGGAAAACAGAACAGGCACCTATAGGCAAAAAAAGTGAACATTATTGACAAAGTTACGGTCCCCACTGGGACCTTTCAAGAGCTTTTTCGCCCCATTTTTTGCATACGAGTTCCTTTTTTTTTTTTTCATCTTTTTGGACAGTATGCACCCTCTCTTTACCTTTATTTTATATTCTGTTTTGTGTTCCGTGTTTCTGATTTTTTAACACACACACGCACGCACACACCATGGAAATTGCTGCACTTACACAAGATTAAGTTGTGCGTGTCTCTGTTTATATTATGTAGCATGTTTCTCATGAAATGATTAAGAGGCTTTCCAAGAAATATTTCACTTCAGTCAGTGCTTTCATTCAGTGTATCATATGACTGTTATACTGTATGTACACTTTTGATTCATCAATGAAAGCAGAGGTTCTTAAGCTGTCCCCTTCTTGCTGACCACTTGCATGTAAATAATTGTGTTGAGGAACAGCAGGTTTACTATATTTAGCTCTGTTCATCAACATATTAATAAATATGAACACATGTATGAAAAAGCAGCATGACCTAAACCAACCTTCAGCACGGATCTGCTGACAATGACCGACATGTCAGTCACGGTATGGGGTTTGACCAGTCTATTATGGGATAGTAATCACCAGACTTAACGCTTGGGTCAAATAAACTAAGGTTTATTTTGGCCTGAGCTAACAGGGACCAACACCGTACAAACCACTGCAATAATTCACCAAGGCAATACGGGGGACTTCTAGTTTGCAAGGTGCAGGGCGCAGTCGAAGCAAGTTCATGCTACTGTTGGTCTCTAGTCACCGAGACCATTCATGGACATCTGTGGAGCCCCAATTGCGTTGACTACTATAGTTTCCTGGCCTCCATTTAGAAACATGGAGAACTGGCTGCCAACCAATCAGCGGAGACCTTTCCTCCGCTGAGCCAATCAGGATCCAGGGGTGTGCCAGGAATGATCCAATCAGGGCTGTGGGCAGTCAGGGCCCAAGGACCGCCCAGAAGGGCAAGACTTGGGAGCATGATAAATTGGAACGGACCAATAGGAACCAAGCTGACTGGGCTAGAACCCAACCCCCGGTTCCTGATTTCAGCTCCATACCTCCCGCAGGGGTAGACATCTTGCTGCTGGGGAGAGAACAATGCTCCATTTCTGGAATGTGAATTCTCCTAGCAGCCGGGCTCACCATTCTCCACCATTGCCCAGAAGCATTGCACATGGCCCCACACAAAGGCTAGACGTCGGATTCATTGCATGCCTGATACAAACCATTGTTCCTAGCCCAGGTACACAATGAGACCCAGATAAACAACAGTCAATTCAGTGTGTCAAAGATTCATAACTTTTGGGTTACACATTATCAGGGTTGGAAGCCATTTTCAAACCCTGGGATGGCACGTTAACCTCTTGGTTGTGTCGCAATCTTGACTAGTAGAGGCAGCAAGTGGGCTTACCTTTTATTTGTACCAAGTCACACTGCCCCTACAGTCACAGTGTCTACAGGTGGGATATTCAAGGTCTAAAACCAATTGTCATTGTGCATCACAGTCATTCCAGGGGGCATACCCGACTTAAACCATTCAACAACCAAAAGCACACAGTATATGCAGAGCATCTGTAAAAACAGAGGGTCATATTTACTATGCAGTTACTGGCCTTAAGACACCTTCCGGTACTGGACGACATCTTAAAGAGCAGATAGCATGAAGTTAATGAGCTATAGCATGGGAGCGCAAACTTTTGTTGCTGCACCCCCCTGTCTGCTGTCCTCCATTCTCACGCCCCCCCCCTTACCTCGGTGTGGCGTCACATGACTGTTGTGTGACGTCATGTGACCCACGGCGTAATTTGACATCACATTCCCGTGGCGTCAGATGACGTTGTGTGGTCATGTGGTGTGATGTCAATGCTGCGTTGCCATGGAAACGCGTCCTGAAGCCGTCTGAATCTCGGCAAGTAGAGGTTGCAGAGGCCTCGCATGCCCTCCCCATCATTTAAATTTAAAAGCTCTGGGGAAGAGCGCAGGTCCTCTGCAACTCCACCCCCCCCCCCCCAACAAAAAAAAATTGCGCCCAACAGTTTTAGGATTATAGGATATCTTCTTATGGCAGAAGACTGCTTAAATATGGGCCAAAATGCTTACACCCCTGTATACTTAAATACTCCAAGGAAAGCAAAGTGATCCAGCAGACGTGACCAACGTTTTATTAGATGCAAGTGGGAACCACAGGAAAATAGCAGAGTACATATAAAGAGGAACTGCTCAAAACGATCATTAAATCTCCTACCTGCTCCTTGGGAGAAACATGGACTCTTTGATGAACACAGAACCAGACAATAGAATATACCAGCAGGTACCAATGTCATCAGGGCTGAAATGAAGAAAGAATATGTGATTAATAACCCACACGAGCATAAACATTGCCAGGTAAACAAACAGCCATCACAGCCATCTCGAATGGTCAAGAATCAGAACAAGAGTCATTTATAAAAGTAACATTTGACGACAACGTTGCAATACACTTGCATACCAAGTTATGAAGTGGCTAAAGAGGACAAATTTGTAAATATGTATATAAACATGCAAGAATATTGATACGTCTTTGATCCATACATTTGAAACCGACATTATCAGATATTATGGTTATATAATTTAAGGCATCAAAATATTGCTTATAATCGTAACAGATACAGACTGCACTAATACGTTGGGGTCCCCGCTATGGCCTGGCAGGGGGGGGAGGGGAAGAGGGAAACGAGTGTTATGGAGAGGAGAGTGATATATATGGGGGGGGGGGGGAGAGCGACATATATGGGGGGGGGGAGCGACATATGGGGAGGAGAGCGAGAGATATGGGGAGGAGAGCGAGAGATATGGGGGAGAGAGCGAGAGATATGGGGGAGAGAGCGAGAGATATGGGGGAGAGAGCGAGAGATATGGGGGAGAGAGCGAGAGATATGGGGGAGAGCAATATGGGGGGGAGCGAGATGGTGGGGAGAGCGAGAGATTAAGACACTAGGGATAGAAGCATACTATGTTTTTATATTCATACATCTACAGTATGTTACACTTAGGATTTAAAATTGTAGAATACATCCATATGTGATTATTTGTGATTTAAAACCAAAGGATTGTGATGCAGGATTATGAGCCCGCGACACATAACTCTGCATTCTGACTTTTTCTATAGAAAATGGGACATACAGCCAGTTTCAAATTATAATGCCCGATATGGGTATCTTGTGTGATATCTAATCCCACTGCTGTGTAACGCTAGCATTAACTAACAGGAACATCATGCAGACAATAGGGGTCTTAGCTGTTCGTCTGTAGAGGGGTTGGAAGTAATCATTTTGTGTTGTGTTTGGGTTCTATATTCAAAAGTATGAAAAAAAGGTGCTAAGCAGTTTAATGTGTGTAATCCAGGGATTTACCAACTTTAAACATAGAAAAAAAAATTAAAATGGAAACATTGCCTTTGTATTTACAGTAAATAAAAGGAACATAATCTGAAAATGAATGATCTGGCATAGTCCATGAATAGAAAATAAACAAAGAAAAGCTGTATTTTAAAAGGAAGGTAAGTGTGTCACTGTGCAAACAGGTTCAGAACAACCAGTATACAGGCATACCCCGGTTTAAGTACACTCACTTTAAGTACACTCGCGAGTAAGTACATCTCGCTCAATAGGCAAACGGCAGCTCACGCATGCGCCAGTCAGCACGTCCTGAACAGCAATACCGGCTCCCTACCTGTAACGAAGGTGTGCGCAAGCGGGGAGACTATAGAGACTGTTACAAATGCCTTATTTACATCTATTCTGCACGTATATGACGATTGCAGTACAGTACATGCATCGATAAGTGGAGAAAAGGTAGTGCTTCACTTTAAGTACATTTTCGCTTTACATACATGCACCGGTCCCATTGCGTACGTTAATGTGGGGTATGCCTGTAATAACTCCCAACTACTTTATCTCATTTCATCATCATTTTCATTAGTGCTTATACATTCAGGTGTGAAGATGTACTTTGTATCATTTCAATGATATGTAATGTGATCTAAAAGGAACAGCATGCTTTGGTATTACGTGATATAGGTCGGTCTGCTGTTCAGCTTTAGGCTTCATGGAGTCCCTTGAAAAGCTATTAAACAAGTAAAAAGTGTGTTACACGACAGAGTGCTTGTATCATACTGCAACTCTTGCTAGAAAAGATCTGACAACTCAATTGCTCTTTGAAACGTATGCAGCCGTCATAGTTTTGGAAGCATGATGTGCTGAAGACAGAAGTACCTCATCAATCATTCACACTCCTGTTTGCAAGCATTCAGTTTGGAAGTCTCCAAGCCCCAGTGACACGGAGATTCTACAGGAGTCTCCAAGCCCCAGTGACACGGAGATTCTACAGGAGTCTCCAAGCCCTAGTGACACGGAGATTCTACAGGAGTCTCCAAGCCCCAGTGACACGGAGATTCTACACGAGTCTCCAAGCCCCAGTGACAGAGAGATTCTACAGGAGTCTCCAAGCCCTAGTGACACAGAGATTCTACAGGAGTCTCCAAGGCCCAGTGACACGGAGATTCTACAGGAGTCTCCAAGCCCCAGTGACACAGAGATTCTACAGGAGTCTCCAAGCCCCAGTGACAGAGAGATTCTACAGGAGTCTCCAAGCCCCAGTGACACGGAGATTCTACAGGAGTCTCCAAGCCCCAGTGACACGGAGATTCTACAGGAGTCTCCAAGCCCCAGTGACACGGAGATTCTACAGGAGTCTCCAAGCCCCAGTGACAGGGGGATTCTACAGGAGTCTCCAAGCCCCAGTGACACAGATTCCACAGGAGTCTCCAAGCCCCAGTGACACAGAGATTCTACAGGAGTCTCCAAGCCCCAGTGACATGGAGATTCTACAGGAGTCTCCAAGCCCCAGTGACACAGATTCCACAGGAGTCTCCAAGCCCCAGTGACACAGAGATTCTACAGAAGTCTCCAAGCCCCAGTGACACGGAGATTCTACAGGAGTCTACAAGCCCCAGTGACACAGATTCCACAGGAGTCTCCAAGCCCCAGTGACACAGAGATTCTACAGGAGTCTCCAAGGCCCAGTGACACGGAGATTCTACAGGAGTCTCCAAGCCCCAGTGACACAGAGATTCTACAGGAGTCTCCAACCCCCAGTGACACAGAGATTCTACAGGAGTCACCAAGCCCCAGTGACACGGAGATTCTACAGGAGTCTAAAAGCCCCAGTGACACAGAGATTCTACAGGAGTCTCCAAGCCCCAGTGACAGGGAGATTCTACAGGAGTCTCCAAGCCCCAGTGACACAGAGATTCTACAGGAGTCTCCAAGGCCCAGTGACACGGAAATTCTACAGGAGTCTCCAAGCCCCAGTGACACAGAGATTCTACAGGAGTCTCTAAGCCCCAGTGACACAGAGATTCTACAGGAGTCTCCAAGCCCCAGTGACAGGGAGATTCTACAGGAATCTCCAAGCCCCAGTGACACGGAAATTCTACAGGAGTCTCCAAGCCCCAGTGACACAGATTCCACAGGAGTCTCCAAGCCCCAGTGACACAGAGATTCTACAGGAGTCTCCAAGCCCCAGTGACACAGATTCCACAGGAGTCTCCAAGCCCCAGTGACACAGAGATTCTACAGGAGTCTACAAGCCCCAGTGACACAGAGATTCTACAGGAGTCTACAAGCCCCAGTGACACAGAGATTCTACAGGAGTCTCCAAGCCCCAGTGACACGGAGATTCTACAGGAGTCTCCAAGCCCCAGTGACACGGAGATTCTACAGGAGTCTCCAAGCCCCAGTGACACGGAGATTCTACAGGAGTCTCCAAGCCCTAGTGACACAGAGATTCTACAGGAGTCTCCAAGGCCCAGTGACACAGAGATTCTACAGGAGTCTCCAAGCCCCAGTGACACAGAGATTCTACAGGAATCTACAAGCCCCAGAGAGACTGATTCTACAGGAGTCTCCAAGCCCCAGTGACACAGAGATTCTACAGGAGTCTCCAAGACGCAGTGAAACAGAGATTCTACAGGAGTCTCCAAGGCCCAGTAACACGGAGATTCTACAGGAGTCTCCAAGCCCCAGTGACACAGAGATTCTACAGGAGTCTCCAAGGCCCAGTGACACGGAGATTCTACAGGAGTCTCCAAGCCCCAGTGACACAGAGATTCTACAGGAGTCTCCAAGCCCCAGTGACAGAGAGATTCTACAGGAGTCTCCAAGCCCCAGTGACACAGAGATTCTACAGGAGTCTCCAAGCCCCAGTGACACGGAGATTCTACAGGAGTCTCCAAGCCCCAGTGACAGGGGGATTCTACAGGAGTCTCCAAGCCCCAGTGACACAGATTCCACAGGAGTCTCCAAGCCCCAGTGACACAGAGATTCTACAGGAGTCTCCAAGCCCCAGTAACACGGAGATTCTACAGGAGTCTCCAAGCCCCAGTGACACAGATTCCACAGGAGTCTCCAAGCCCCAGTGACACAGAGATTCTACAGGAGTCTCCAAGCCCCAGTGACACGGAGATTCTACAGGAGTCTACAAGCCCCAGTGACACGGAGATTCTACAGGAGTCTCCAAGCCCCAGTGACACAGAGATTCTACAGGAGTCTCCAACCCCCAGTGACACAGAGATTCTACAGGAGTCTCCAAGCCCCAGTGACACGGAGATTCTACAGGAGTCTCCAAGCCCCAGTGACAGGGAGATTCTACAGGAGTCTCCAAGCCCCAGTGACACAGAGATTCTACAGGAGTCTCCAAGCCCCAGTGACACAGAGATTCTACAGGAGTCTCCAAACCCCAGTGACACAGAGATTCTACAGGAGTCTCCAAGGCCCAGTGACACGGAGATTCTACAGGAGTCTCCAAGCCCCAGTGACACAGAGATTCTACAGGAATCTCCAAGCCCCAGAGAGACAGATTCTACAGGAGTCTCCAAGCCCCAGTGACACAGAGATTCTACAGGAATCTACAAGCCCCAGAGAGACTGATTCTACAGGAGTCTCCAAGCCCCAGTGACACAGAGATTCTACAGGAGTCTCCAAGACGCAGTGAAACAGAGATTCTACAGGAGTCTCCAAGGCCCAGTAACACGGAGATTCTACAGGAGTCTCCAAGCCCCAGTGACACAGAGATTCTACAGGAGTCTCCAAGCCCCAGTGACACGGAGATTCTACAGGAGTCTCCAAGCCCCAGTGACACAGAGATTCTACAGGAGTCTCCAAGACGCAGTGAAACAGAGATTCTACAGGAGTCTCCAAGCCCCAGTGACACAGAGATTCTACAGGAGTCTCCAAGCCCCAGTGACACAGAGATTCTACAGGAGTCTCCAAGGCCCAGTGACACGGAGATTCTACAGGAGTCTCCAAGCCCCAGTGACACAGAGATTCTACAGGAGTCTCCAAGCCCCAGTGACAGAGAGATTCTACAGGAGTCTCCAAGCCCCAGTGACACAGAGATTCTACAGGAGTCTCCAAGCCCCAGTGACAGGGGGATTCTACAGGAGTCTCCAAGCCCCAGTGACACAGATTCCACAGGAGTCTCCAAGCCCCAGTGACACAGATTCCACAGGAGTCTCCAAGCCCCAGTGACACAGAGATTCTACAGGAGTCTCCAAGCCCCAGTAACACGGAGATTCTACAGGAGTCTCCAAGCCCCAGTGACACAGATTCCACAGGAGTCTCCAAGCCCCAGTGACACAGAGATTCTACAGGAGTCTCCAAGCCCCAGTGACACGGAGATTCTACAGGAGTCTACAAGCCCCAGTGACACGGAGATTCTACAGGAGTCTCCAAGCCCCAGTGACACAGAGATTCTACAGGAGTCTCCAACCCCCAGTGACACAGAGATTCTACAGGAGTCTCCAAGCCCCAGTGACACGGAGATTCTACAGGAGTCTCCAAGCCCCAGTGACACAGAGATTCTACAGGAATCTCCAAGCCCCAGAGAGACAGATTCTACAGGAGTCTCCAAGCCCCAGTGACACAGAGATTCTACAGGAGTCTCCAAGCCCCAGTGACACGGAGATTCTACAGGAGTCTCCAAGCCCCAGTGACACAGAGATTCTACAGGAGTCTCCAAGCCCCATTGACACAGAGATTCTACAGGAATCTCCAAGGCCCAGTAACACGGAGATTCTACAGGAGTCTCCAAGCCCCAGTGACACAGAGATTCTACAGGAGTCTCCAAGCCCCAGTGACACGGAGATTCTACAGGAGTCTCCAAGCCCCAGTGACACGGAGATTCTACAGGAGTCTCCAAGCCCCAGTGACACAGAGATTCTACAGGAGTCTCCAAGCCCAGTGACACAGAGACTCTACAGGAGTCTACAAGCCCCAGTGACACGGAGATTCTACAGGAGTCTCCAAGACGCAGTGAAACAGAGATTCTATAGGAGTCTCCAAGACGCAGGGAAACAGAGATTCTACAGGAGTCTCCAAGGCCCAGTAACACGGAGATTCTACAGGAGTCTCCAAGACGCAGTGAAACAGAGATTCTACAGGAGTCTCCAAGCCCCAGTGACACAGAGATTCTACAGGAGTCTCCAAGCCCCAGTGACACAGAGATTCTACAGGCACATGTAACCAACTTCTCTTTCTGGCAAAAGGAGACAGTACACTTAAAATGAAATGTGAACTATAACTAAACTAGGCACAAAGCCACCACACACTATATACCAGAAGAAAATGATTTCATTTTTGAAATAAAATAATAAAACATTGGAAATTGAATGGAAAGAGTGAGGTAAGGCAGAATAAATTAATTAAAAGCAAATGTGACTTCCTGTAGAATGTTAAAACTGAAATATATTTAATGCTGAAAAGGGTTCCTCTAATGTTGACATCATCATTGGTAGAATGGCCTGTGACACAATCCAACAAAAATCCAGACTTTTAAACACTGAAAAGTCTAGAACATACAATATATTGGGAAGTTAAATACTGGACAACATACAGTAAGTAGCAAGGGTCACTTACAAAGGAACACGACAATAAAATAATTCCACGGTTTTATTATCACAAGGAAGTCTGCATGGTTTGCACATGGGAAATGAATGCAACTATATTATATATTTGGATGGCTCCATCCACGCAAGTATTATTTTACCCTGGCACGATGCATTAAAAGATTCACGCTCTTAAGACAATGGATCGGCACAAACTGCCTTTAATCAGCTTGCATAGTTTGTCATGTGCATGCCTATACTGGCACTTCTAACATGGCAACTCTTCTTATTCCTATATTCAATTCCCATTTTCCAATTCCAGCCAAAAGCAAATGGTAGCAAGTGACCAGGTTACCGTTGAGAACACCAAGTGGAGCCGTGTACCAAAAAAGTGCTACTGTTTGCCCAGAGGACTTGCTACCAATTTCCAAATAGGTTTCTGTGAACCACCAGCTCATACTGTCCATGGGAGGAAAGAAAACGGGTTGTAATTCCAGTCTCAAAAAACTTATTTTCACATTTGTGAGAAAGTGTATTAGGCCATGTCAAAGACGGTCATTAGTTTGTTCATGAGAGGTTCCCAACAGCATGTTTAGTAGTTTTTCTTGTTAGAAAAGGATATGTATAACAAGGCGCCTGTGGTTAAAAGGATATATATCCAACCAGTAGAATAGCCAGGGATAGGCTCCAGACGTAGTGATGTGCTTAAAATAGAAGAAAGACACAATACATAGCGTGATACTGTTAGATAAGACGAAGGGGGGGGGGGGGAAACTACATATAGACACACAATATATAACTAATAAGTATCAGCTGAGATACAGGTGATTGCTAATTAAAACATTTAATATACATATATTAATATACAGGACATAGAAAAAATAAAAATAAAAAACTGGGTAAAGGGACAAATAATGCCGATGGACACACTGCTGCAATGGGTGAAATACCCACTCACCGGACGATAGATGTAAACAGGCGGTGGATAAATCTGAGAGTATCCCCTCTCTGCTGCTCAGACAGCTACTGCAACCGATCCGGTCTGTAGATGGAGCGTGGCACACGCCCGCCGGCGTGTGTGAGTAGAGCTTCTATCAGCTGGTATTGCAGGACATGCAGATAGGTTCAGAACGGCTACAGCAGATTCGCCTGATGTATAAGTAAATCCGTCTGCCTGGAACAGCTGATTCGTCACCGGATCCGTTCGGGAAGGGGGGAAATCACCACAGTGCTGCAGTGGGAGTCCAAAGATGCCACCCTACGCGTTTCGAAAGCGTGCTGCTTTCTTCCTCAGGGGTTCTGTCATTGTGTCCATCATTGTCCATTATATATGAGTCCATAATTAAACCTAATTCACCTGGCAAGTATAGCACATGCGCAATGGGCTCTCAGTGTAGTCAGTGAGTGCTCTGATTAAAGGAACATGCACTATATATACTTGATCATTCAAAAAAGTATGTTACTACATAGTAACTCTCAGCTGAAACGGATATTCTACAACAAACTTATATAAAGGAAACATAAAAAAACAAACATAAAAAAAAAATAGAAACTTTTTTTTTTAAAAAGTGACATTTGTATCAAATATGGACCAAATGGGGATAAGCATATAAAAATGAGTGTTACATATACTTAGTGAATTATTAGATATTATTAATGTGTATAAAAAACATATGTGTGTGCAATACAATATAAGCTTAAAGGTGGGAATATATGTGAAGAAAACCAAATCTTTATAATGGTGCTCAGTCATGAGACTTATACCTCTATAAAACAATATAGTTTAAATGTGAAATATATATAAGAAACACTTACTGTGAATAATTAAACTTAATAATAGTTGTTCATAGATCAACTTGTGTGTGAAAATAAGACATATATGACATGATATAATCAATAAACAAATTCTTAATATAACGAAATATACATATATTTATTTAAAAAACAGATAATGTCTATCTTTGCACCTAGAACCAGACTACAGATAATACTTTTCTTTATGTACCAGACTTCGATGCAATTTTACATAATAGACCCTATGGATCATATACCTTAATTGTTGCAAACCAAGTCATGCAAAGATTTAAAGAGCAAAATGGATACAGTACATCAAATATTAATTGACCAGAAAAGCTTTTAAATCGAAGTCAACGTTGAGGCCCAGTGGGGATAGAGTACGGAGTTCATAGATCCAAAAGGATTCTCTCCTCCCCAGTAGGCTCACAACGTTTCCTCCTCTCCAGTTAGGTGTAATGGTTTCTATCGCCAAACACTTAAGTCCTGTTGGATTTTGACCATGCACCTGAAGAAAATGATTTGATACGTTATGCGTAGTTAGCCCTCTTTTTATGTTGTACACATGTTCATATAGGCGTCGCTTGACCGGTCTAGTGGTCATGCCCACATACTGCAGACCGCAGGGACATTCAAGTAGATAAATGACGTATGTGCTTTTACATGTGATATAATTTTTAATATTATAATTTTTTGAAGTGTTATATGATGTAAAATTGGATTTTTTTTACACTATATTTGCATGCAGTGCACCTATTACAAGGAAAATATCCTTTATGTGTGATGGTTTTATTTGGAATGCTTTGCATTGAGGGACAGCTCGGAGCCAGCTTCTGTCCTATATTGGGTGCTCGAGTAAATATAATCTGGGGATGTTCTGGCAATATACCCTCTAGTTCTTTATCTTTTTTAAGAATAGGCCAATATTTCTTAAAGATTTTTTTTATATTGGGTGCCATTTGGTTGTATTGCGTTACAAACGCTAAATTCACAGATTTTGTTGTATTCTTATTTTTATATTTCAAAAGACTTGACCTCTCCATTGCTGCAACCTCACTTATTATTTTATCCAAATTTGAAGAGGAATATTTTCTTTCTTTAAATTTTTGTTTTAAATCTTCCGCTTGTGTGTGAAACATTTCAACACTTGAGCAATTACGTTTTAGTCGGATGAATTGGCCTTTGGGTATATTTTTAACCCATGTAGGGTTATGGTGACTGTGTGCATGTAGGTAGTTATTGGCTTGTACTGGTTTGAAATATGTGCTGGTTTCTATACTGTTATTTTTAGCCGAAATAATAAGATCCAAGTATTCTATCGAAATAGCGCTTGAATTAAATGTGAATGACAAGTTAAAGGTGTTATTATTCATATATTTTTTGAAATCTTCTAATTGTGACAAAGTGCCCGACCAAATGAAAATAATATCGTCGATGTAGCGCCGCCATAGGACCAAATATGCTCCATAGGGACAGCTGGACCAAATATGATGTTCCTCCCAGCTGCCCATAAATAAATTAGCATAGCTAGGAGCAAATTTGGTGCCCATGGCGGTGCCACATACCTGTAAATAATACGTGTTATTAAAATTAAAAAAATTGTGTGATAAAATAAATTTAATACCTAAAATTAAAAATGACCTAAAATCTGTGGAAATAGATTGATCTTTATTTAATGTTTCCAAGATGGCCGTACACCCTTTTTCGTGGTTTATAACTGTGTATAGTGAATTAACGTCTGCAGTAACAAAATAATAATGTGATTGCCACTGAATGTCCTTGAGGGTCTGCAGTATGTGGGTTGTGTCCCTTACATAAGAGGGCAACTGCATAACGTATGGTTGTAGTTTACTGTCAATATACTGGGATAAATGAGAGGTGAGGGACTGAATTCCTGATATTATTGGACGGCCGGGGGGAAATTCTAAATTTTTGTGGATTTTGGGTATTATGTAAAATAATGGTATACGTGGATATAAGTTATAAAGAAAATCATACTCTTGTTTGGTGATAATTTGCTTGTCTAGTCCTATAGTGAGAAAATTAAAAAGTAATTTTTGATATTGAATAGTTGGATCAGAGGGGAGGAGTTGGTAAGTGGATTCATCTCCCAGGATTCGTAATGATTCCTTGATATAGTAGGATTTATCCATAATTACCAACCCCCCCCCCTTGTCAGCAGGTTTTATAATAATTTGATCATTTTCCTCAAGTGCACGTAGTGTGTTTTTCTCATCAATACTAAGGTTGTCATTTTTGATTTTGAATGTTCGACTTTGAGTTTCAATGTCGTCAGTCACCATTTTGGCAAAAGTGTCCACAAATGGACCACTGACAAACTTCGGGAAAAAAATGGATGGATTCCTAAATGTTGCACTAGTTTGAGGTGTGTTCGATATTGGCAATTTGCTATTCATATCTGCTTTGGACAGAGCATCCCTGAGATAGTACTTCTTAAGACACAATTTTCGCACATATTTTTGCACATCTATGTACAGTTTAAAGCTATCGGGGCCTGTAACTGGAGCGAAGGATAGGCCTTTGGATAGTAGTTTACCTTCTTTGGAAGAAATGGGGTATTTACTGATGTTAAAAATACTTTTATAAGCTGACGTAAATTTTACTGTTTTAATACCTTTTCCATTCTTTCGCCCTCCTCTCTTTCCTCTAATGTGTTTTTTCGTTTTTTGTTGTTTGGGTCCCTTATAGGACCATCTTTCCCCAGTAAATCTCTTATTGCTTCCTTCGCATGTATTGGTTCCCTTGATTGTCTCCAATCTAAAAAAGAGAACGTAGTTTTCTCTTCTTCTCGACTGGGGCGGGAGTGATGGCGTTCCTTATCTAATTCAATTAGAGGTTGGTACTTATTTTGATGGTTGTATTGTTCGAAGATATTATCCATATCTCTTTCTAATTGATTTAGTGATGGTGGCGGAGGAACTAGGGTACTGGGTCTTGATGTTTGGGGAACCAAATTAGTTTTAGGCTGTATATGGCTTTTTTTGTGTACTTTTGGGGAGACAAATTGTACTGGCTCAGTTGAATTATGTCTGATGCTAGGAATGGTTTTCTTATAATTAGATGGTATTTTATGAGAGTAGTCTTTTGAGTACTTCTCTTTATCAGATTTATATCTTTCATGTTCCTGTCTAGGTTTTTTCCAGTTCCTATAGCAACCAGTAGCATAATCAACTTTGTCCCGTTGAAATTTTATCTGTTTAGAAACAATAGTTTCTTTTTGTAAATTATCCATTTTGCTCTTAATTCTGGCCTCTAACATTGGTAATTGGCTGTTATCTTTGTATTTATCAAAATATCCCTTCATATCATTGATTTCTTTATCCAATGTTTGAAGACAGACTTTGCGTTTGGATATTAGTAGACGCATAAGTTCGAATGAACAATTATCGAGAATGCGATTCCATTCCAGAATAAATGAGTCACTCTGAAAATCAGTAGTGGGCTTTTTGAATAGCCTTAAGCCACGTGGAATACGTTTTTGTTCCACGTATTTCTCAATGGTAATCGCATCCCAAAGTTGTTTATTTTCATTCACTAATAGTTTTTCCAATTTGTTTACCATTTCCTGCAAATCATCTTGGACATTATCAACCTCAATAGGATCATTTTCATCTGAAAATATACGATTAATATCAATATTTCTGCTCGTTCTCTGTGCAAAGAGTTGAGACATATTTAAACTAGAAAGCTGCTAACCTTATGGGGAAAAAACAGTTGCAAAACAGAGAATAGGTAGCGCTAACTAGAACAATAAAATGATAAAACAATTAATATTGTACAACCTTAAATGGGGAATGTAGTCCACATATAAGGGGCTGCCTGAAATACAAATTCTGACCCCCTGGTAATTATGGATAAATCCTACTATATCAAGGAATCATTACGAATCCTGGGAGATGAATCCACTTACCAACTCCTCCCCTCTGATCCAACTATTCAATATCAAAAATTACTTTTTAATTTTCTCACTATAGGACTAGACAAGCAAATTATCACCAAACAAGAGTATGATTTTCTTTATAACTTATATCCACGTATACCATTATTTTACATAATACCCAAAATCCACAAAAATTTAGAATTTCCCCCCGGCCGTCCAATAATATCAGGAATTCAGTCCCTCACCTCTCATTTATCCCAGTATATTGACAGTAAACTACAACCATACGTTATGCAGTTGCCCTCTTATGTAAGGGACACAACCCACATACTGCAGACCCTCAAGGACATTCAGTGGCAATCACATTATTATTTTGTTACTGCAGACGTTAATTCACTATACACAGTTATAAACCACGAAAAAGGGTGTACGGCCATCTTGGAAACATTAAATAAAGATCAATCCATTTCCACAGATTTTAGGTCATTTTTAATTTTAGGTATTAAATTTATTTTATCACACAATTTTTTTAATTTTAATAACACGTATTATTTACAGGTATGTGGCACCGCCATGGGCACCAAATTTGCTCCTAGCTATGCTAATTTATTTATGGGCAGCTGGGAGGAACATCATATTTGGTCCAGCTGTCCCTATGGAGCATATTTGGTCCTATGGCGGCGCTACATCGACGATATTATTTTCATTTGGTCGGGCACTTTGTCACAATTAGAAGATTTCAAAAAATATATGAATAATAACACCTTTAACTTGTCATTCACATTTAATTCAAGCGCTATTTCGATAGAATACTTGGATCTTATTATTTCGGCTAAAAATAACAGTATAGAAACCAGCACATATTTCAAACCAGTACAAGCCAATAACTACCTACATGCACACAGTCACCATAACCCTACATGGGTTAAAAATATACCCAAAGGCCAATTCATCCGACTAAAACGTAATTGCTCAAGTGTTGAAATGTTTCACACACAAGCGGAAGATTTAAAACAAAAATTTAAAGAAAGAAAATATTCCTCTTCAAATTTGGATAAAATAATAAGTGAGGTTGCAGCAATGGAGAGGTCAAGTCTTTTGAAATATAAAAATAAGAATACAACAAAATCTGTGAATTTAGCGTTTGTAACGCAATACAACCAAATGGCACCCAATATAAAAAAAATCTTTAAGAAATATTGGCCTATTCTTAAAAAAGATAAAGAACTAGAGGGTATATTGCCAGAACATCCCCAGATTATATTTACTCGAGCACCCAATATAGGACAGAAGCTGGCTCCGAGCTGTCCCTCAATGCAAAGCATTCCAAATAAAACCATCACACATAAAGGATATTTTCCTTGTAATAGGTGCACTGCATGCAAATATAGTGTAAAAAAATCCAATTTTACATCATATAACACTTCAAAAAATTATAATATTAAAAATTATATCACATGTAAAAGCACATACGTCATTTATCTACTTGAATGTCCCTGCGGTCTGCAGTATGTGGGCATGACCACTAGACCGGTCAAGCGACGCCTATATGAACATGTGTACAACATAAAAAGAGGGCTAACTACGCATAACGTATCAAATCATTTTCTTCAGGTGCATGGTCAAAATCCAACAGGACTTAAGTGTTTGGCGATAGAAACCATTACACCTAACTGGAGAGGAGGAAACGTTGTGAGCCTACTGGGGAGGAGAGAATCCTTTTGGATCTATGAACTCCGTACTCTATCCCCACTGGGCCTCAACGTTGACTTCGATTTAAAAGCTTTTCTGGTCAATTAATATTTGATGTACTGTATCCATTTTGCTCTTTAAATCTTTGCATGACTTGGTTTGCAACAATTAAGGTATATGATCCATAGGGTCTATTATGTAAAATTGCATCGAAGTCTGGTACATAAAGAAAAGTATTATCTGTAGTCTGGTTCTAGGTGCAAAGATAGACATTATCTGTTTTTTAAATAAATATATGTATATTTCGTTATATTAAGAATTTGTTTATTGATTATATCATGTCATATATGTCTTATTTTCACACACAAGTTGATCTATGAACAACTATTATTAAGTTTAATTATTCACAGTAAGTGTTTCTTATATATATTTCACATTTAAACTATATTGTTTTATAGAGGTATAAGTCTCATGACTGAGCACCATTATAAAGATTTGGTTTTCTTCACATATATTCCCACCTTTAAGCTTATATTGTATTGCACACACATATGTTTTTTATACACATTAATAATATCTAATAATTCACTAAGTATATGTAACACTCATTTTTATATGCTTATCCCCATTTGGTCCATATTTGATACAAATGTCACTTTTTAAAAAAAAAAGTTTCTATTTTTTTTTTATGTTTGTTTTTTTATGTTTCCTTTATATAAGTTTGTTGTAGAATATCCGTTTCAGCTGAGAGTTACTATGTAGTAACATACTTTTTTGAATGATCAAGTATATATAGTGCATGTTCCTTTAATCAGAGCACTCACTGACTACACTGAGAGCCCATTGCGCATGTGCTATACTTGCCAGGTGAATTAGGTTTAATTATGGACTCATATATAATGGACAATGATGGACACAATGACAGAACCCCTGAGGAAGAAAGCAGCACGCTTTCGAAACGCGTAGGGTGGCATCTTTGGACTCCCACTGCAGCACTGTGGTGATTTCCCCCCTTCCCGAACGGATCCGGTGACGAATCAGCTGTTCCAGGCAGACGGATTTACTTATACATCAGGCGAATCTGCTGTAGCCGTTCTGAACCTATCTGCATGTCCTGCAATACCAGCTGATAGAAGCTCTACTCACACACGCCGGCGGGCGTGTGCCACGCTCCATCTACAGACCGGATCGGTTGCAGTAGCTGTCTGAGCAGCAGAGAGGGGATACTCTCAGATTTATCCACCGCCTGTTTACATCTATCGTCCGGTGAGTGGGTATTTCACCCATTGCAGCAGTGTGTCCATCGGCATTATTTGTCCCTTTACCCAGTTTTTTATTTTTATTTTTTCTATGTCCTGTATATTAATATATGTATATTAAATGTTTTAATTAGCAATCACCTGTATCTCAGCTGATACTTATTAGTTATATATTGTGTGTCTATATGTAGTTTCCCCCCCCCCCCCCCTTCGTCTTATCTAACAGTATCACGCTATGTATTGTGTCTTTCTTCTATTTTAAGCACATCACTACGTCTGGAGCCTATCCCTGGCTATTCTACTGGTTGGATATATATCCTTTTAACCACAGGCGCCTTGTTATACATATCCTTTTCTTTCTATGCTATCATTCTGACCAGGGGGTCAGAATTTGTATTTCAGGCAGCCCCTTATATGTGGACTACATTCCCCATTTAAGGTTGTACAATATTAATTGTTTTATCATTTTATTGTTCTAGTTAGCGCTACCTATTCTCTGTTTTGCAACAGTTTTTCTTGTTAGGATTTGATTTTAAAAGCAAATAAAATAGTATCCAATGGGGGGGACAAAGGCACACTTTCCTATTTAAGGGCTCAATCATATCTATGATATAAAAATATTGAATGTAGAAAGTACCATCTAACTTGGTAGAAACACAAACATAAGAGGAGGAATCCTTGCACAGGTCAGATCTCCATTATGCAGCGTGGCCTCCTCCTGATCGCTATAAAATAATCACTAGAAGTTTCAATAGATGGAGTAGTTTTTTTCGCCTTTTGATCCCGATCTTCGAAATAACATGCAAATGATCTCTTCCATTTTCAGGCTCAGCCTTTATTCAATACCTGTTCAACTACGCACATACATCAAATCAAACGAAGTACTTGTGCTGTATCGGCAGGCGCCAACCAAACAAAAAGCTCTTCGTGGAAAATATCTTCACTAGAAGATCTGTAAACAACGAGACCTGATTTACTGCAGTGCAGACCTGGCCCAAAGCCAGCACAACTTTGCCAACCGCCTGCTTAATAGAAGGTATAATAAACCTTTGGGGAGAGTGGAAAGGCAATAAAGCAGCCCGGCTGCAGAAAACCTTTGCATTATTAAATATCCTGCTGGATGACTTTCACACAATCTTTTGGACAGACAAGGAGAATGAAGAGGTCCATCTAACAATTAGTATGCAGACACCTCCTCTCCTCCCCAACTGGTACTTCACTCAGCCCAGTCTTACTTTACCGTTGTTTATTCAGAAAGTGTTTCTTTTTATCTTTTTCTCGCATGCCTTTGCGTGCCCTTGAGAACAAACGGATTAAGAGAAGATCTGCAAGAAACGCTTAATGAAGGAAACCTCCTGAGAAGAAAAGACAACAGTATGCACATACAGATGTAAAGATGCATGATTACTTAACTACCATCGGTTCAGTGGGGGGGGGGGGGGGGGCGGGGGAGAAATAATATTTAAATTATTAATTATTACATTCCAACATACAAAACCAAACCACAACATTGACCAATGCATTATAAATTGCATACATGAACATATTATTTTGGCTAATATTTTTACATGGATGCTCATAAAACTTCAGATTCACACTGGCTATAAAACTGTGTTAATTTTCTCTGTCTTTTGATATTACCATGTTAGCCTCCTGGACACTTAATATCGTAATTGCCTCTCTCTACTGAACGGAGAATCAAATTTGAAATGGGCAAGAGGAGAACTCTGTGTTCTTAAAACATTAAAATCAGCCTGCCGCTTTAATCTTTACAGGGCCCTGACGTACTTGGAATGACATCGATTACAGTGCCCTGATGTACCTTGAATGACATTGGTTACAGGGCCCTAATAGCGTACCTTGAATGACATGGCTTACAGTGCCCTGACGTACCTGGAATTACATGGATTACAGTGACCTAATGACGAACCTGGAATGACATGGATTACAGTGCCCTAATGACGAACCTGGAATGACATGGATTACAGTGCCCTAATGACGAACCTGGAATGACATGGATTACAGTGCCCTAATGACGAACCTGGAATGACATGGATTACAGTGCCCTAATGACGAACCTGGAATGACATGGGTTACAGTGCCCTAATGACGAACCTGGAATGACATGGATTACAGTGCCCTAATGACGAACCTGGAATGACATGGGTTACAGTGCCCTGACATACCTGGAATGATATGGGCCTTGGCACACCAGAGGTCTTTATGCCATACCAGGTATAAACAAGTAGCTGAGCGTCCACAGGCACGTGCACTCTGGACCAACACAGCCGCAATTTGTTTGATCGCGCTGAGCACGAGCGCGCATGCGCAGCTTCACCCTGGATGCGGCCTAAGACTAGGGTTTTCCATGTAGCGAGATGATGCCAGCTTCACATTAAGGACCACCGAGACCCTTTTCTTTTTTTTTAATTTATTTATTTTTTAAGAAAAAATTTGAGTGCGCAAATATATAAATGTAAAATAAAAAAAAAACCACTTAAGCAAGTTCGCTATTACAGACTGTTTGGGCTGGCTGTCAAATTTGTATCCAGGCTGGAAACAATGAGAAAACGGGGAAATGGAATGAGAGGGCAAAGGGAGACCAAAACGAGCATAAATACGGGGGGAACCGCCACTGGTATATTGTGCTTTCCTGAGTCAGCCCCACAGAGGGGATCGGAAAAGAAAATGAGAGGTGAAGTCTGACAATTTACCAAGTGAGAAAAGGTAGACTACAACGGTCTCCTCTACATGGAAGAAAACGTAAGCGGTAACTCCCGAGGTGGCTAACCTTGAGCATCCTGCAAAGGGTCCGCAGGAAAAGAATATGGTGGGAGACCAGCATTAGCAGAGTGTACAGACAGAGGGCAGCTGATGTCGAGAAATCTAGAGAGAATAAGGGCTCTGGGAAAGAATATAGAGAAACAGAAAATTCAGGAGGGCTTTGGGACAGACAGAAGACATGGTTTAAGAGTCAATTTTCGGTGAATTTGGGGGTCTGGGGGTCGGATTGGCAAAACTGCATTAATCCGGAATGGAACATCAAAGAAAGACATGAGAGTAAATGTACAAGGTGGAAGGGGAGGATATAAGCGAAAATCTATTCTAGGACTGAAATTAACCAGTGACTGAGTTTTAATTCGATTCCCACAATCCTTAATCCATTTAGATTGGCAGAATTTTATGAATATCGACATGTTTACTAGGTAACTTGGGTTATATAGAACAAAGGAAATGAGCACAAAAATAACCCACTAATAGTGACAGTGGCGCAACTACAATTTGTGTGCCCCCCTCTCTCACGCTCTCACTCCTCCTCCTCCTCTCTATCTCTACCCCTCCTCCAACTCATGGGTGTGCAAACATTTTAGTCTGTACCCCACTGCCTGCTCTTTCCCCCCTATACCTGCTTGCCGGTGCTTTCCAACATCACAACGCCATCACAACGCCATCACAACGCCATCACAACGTCTCTCGCACGATCCCCCGGCATTTCATTTAAATGCTTTGGGGAAGAGTACGGGTCCTCTGTAAGCCCCGCGCTTTCCTCCCCCACCAACCCAGCAGAAAATCTTGCGCCATCCAGGTTGCACACCTCTGCTCTAACTCTCACCTCACCAAGTCTTTCACTGTCCCCTCCTCTCTAACGCTCTCTCACCACCTCATTTCTAAGGCCTGGGACATAGTGCTTTGATCCGGGCTGAGGCGCGGTGAGGCTCAGGGAAAGCGGTGCTTTCCCTGGCCTTACACAGCGCGCCGTCCTTGGGCGAGTCGGGGGCGGGTCTGGGGGCGGGCCAGTGACGTCACGGAGCTGGTTCGCCCTCATTGGGCGAACCACTCACGTGACCGGCTCTGCGCTCCGGCAAGCGCCAAATTTCAAACCTCCGTCAGACACACGCTTCCCCAAGCGTGTGGATGCGTGCGCGAGCCCCTGCTAAAGCCGCTCTCATTGCGGCTGCAGGGGCTCAGTGCCGAGCAGCAGCACGCCTCAGCACGGATCAGCGCTCATGCCCGAGGCCTAATGCTCACACTTCTTCCCCCCCCCCCTCTAACTCTCTCCCCCTTCCCCTTCCTCTCTAATTCTTACACTCAATTCCCCCTCTGCTCCTCACACTCAAATGTGGGATCCGGGGGCAAGGCCTGTAGTCCCACATTGGTGGGAAGCTGAGGCCATGCGTTCAGATGCAGAAGTTGGGCCCAATTACTGGGCTAGCCCAACTTCTGGCACTAACCGGGATACAGGCACACCAGCAAAGGGGTCTAGAGCCCCACTGCATTGCACTGTTTCATAGTGCAGTTACACCCCTGAATAGTGATATAATACTCCTAATTGGAGAAAGCAATACAGATCTTGTGAATGAGACTATAAATTTGCAGATTTGATGACTAGATTTTTTATCTTTGGCTAACTTGCTCATGACTTCTACTTCTGTTGTGGATATGTTGTTTCTTCCTTTATATTCTTCTTTTGTAAGTAAATCGAAATGTTTGACTATGAGATAGAAAAAAAGTCTCTACAAAATTCCCTAATAAAATGGGGGGGGGGGGGGAGGTGGATTTTCTCTAACCCTTTCACCATTTCTTGTTTTCTAGGCAACTCAAAATTCTGATTTAAGCAAGTGTCTTTTAATAAGTAAATGTTACATAGAGGAAGTGGTCTTTGTTTGGAAGGGAAGTGTAGAGTTATTACGTGAATTCATTACACATTAATACTAACGAGCGCAATCTTAAATTCACACACAATTTTCATAAAACCAATATTGCATTTCTGGATGTAACTTTATACATAGAGAATAAAGTAATATCATGAATAATAAAACCTTCTTTAAGAAAGTAGATTGCAGTAATTATATCCTCAAAAACAGTTGTCATCACCATTGGTAGACATCAAATATACCTTTTGGCCAATTCAGGCACATTATATCCAACTGTTCAGATTTCAGTACTTTCAAAGAACAATCACTCGTTTTAGAAAAGAAATTCCTCTACAGAAATGATCCTCTGTCTGATAGTCAGGAAGAAAAGGCAAAAGCAGAAAATCTAGACAGAAGTTCCATTTTAAGACTAAGACAAACAAAAGCCCAAATAAAAGACATTGTCATCCTTTTAATCGCACAACAGAGACTGTGACAAAATCAACAAAATAGAAAGTAAACACTGGCATGTCTTAAAACAGGACTCCATGTTTAAATGCCATCTACCAGAAAAAATGCAAATTCTTTTCACAAAGGCACGTAACTTGAAAGATAAAATAGCCCCTAGTCTTTTGAGAGCAATAGAAAGAAGTGATACCAACAGTTGGTAAAATAATAAACCTAAACGCTTTTTCAAATACACAAGATGCAAGGCATGTAAAGTTGGTCACGGTAAAACAGACAGTTGAGTCTTATGTCACTAAGGAATCCTCTAAAATGTCCACTTTTATCAACTGTAAAAGTAAATCAGTGTTTGACAGGCTTGTGTGTCCTTGTGGGTTGCAGTACATTGGGTACTATAAGCCATTTGCGTGTCAGAAACAGAAACATATTAGAAATATGACTATAGGTCCTAGATTCAGTGTGTTTCATTCCATAACTCTGATCCCACTGGTTTAACCTTTTTGGGGATAGATATTGTGAAACCCAACTGGAGAGGTGGCAACAAAAAGGATAGAAGAAGCCGGTGTCTGCAGGAGTGAGGTCTTCGGTCAGTGCGCCATCAGACCCTGAGTGGCGTTATCGCTTTTAAATTCCTGGAGCATGTGAGTGCATTTCCACTGCTCTCGTATAGATCAAGTCTAGAAAACATTTTTGTAGAAGAAAAATTATCCCAAAAGGGATAAACTGGGGCTCAAACGGATGGGAAACACTGACCTAATGAAGAACATATGTGTAGTCTGGGAAAGCCTTCAACAGTAGATATGTTGATATGAAAGACCTGACCCTTTAGCAAGTAATTAGAATGTAAGATTAGTACTATCCTCCACAAGATGTACCAGACTAGACTCTACTCGACATAGAGACCAGAAAAAGTCATGCATGTCCTAGTACATAGAAGAACCTCCAATTATCATAAATGAGATTGTGGGTACAATGAGGTGAATTGTTGAATCCACAACTTTTCAACCTTGCAGGGCACCGGCCCAGGCGTGCGTTGCGTGGGAGCAGTAGACAAGAGAAAAAACTGGCAAACAGCCAAAATCGCCGCACCACAAACACATTCCAGTACAAGTAACTGTTACAAGTAAAAAACGATTTGATTGCAAGTGGAGGATCACACTGACATGTTTCACTCACAGGAGCTTTATCCAAGTGTTATTGATTTGATAAAGCTCGTGAGCGAAACATGTCAGTGTCATCCTCCACTTGCAATCACATTGTTTTTTTTTGCTTCACCCTCTTGTACTGGAATTTGTTTGTGGTGCGGCGATTTTTGGCTGTTTGCCAGTTTTTCCTCTTGTAAAACATTTTTGCACTATTAGAGGAATATTGAGGTACGGTCCCCTCAATTAACGAGTGCTACAGAGCATTATATCCATTTGATGAAATAAATTGCTGCATCCGGATCACATAATATTATAATGAAGTGCTGTGTGGAGCTGTGTAGATTAACCCCTAGTTGGGACACGGTCCTGCGAGGATGTGAAGGGTTGTCTGGGGGAAGTCCTGAGACCCACCCAGACACCTTACATAAATCCAGCAACTTAATAAGCCAGTGCACCTGGGGAAGCTCCCACTTGAATAAAAGTAACAAAATACTCACATAAGTCCTCTTTGAGAAAGCCCATACTGGGTGAAACACGTTAGAGGCGCAAGGGGCTGTTACCCCTCCTCTTGTTTTTTAATCCATGCTTTAATAAAGAATTTTCGTAGCTCAGTCCAGCCTTTGCAACTTTTTGCTGCGTGGTCGTGCCCGCTGATTCACCCACTATATATATATATATATATATATATATATATATATATATATATATATATATATATATATATATATATATATATATATATATATATATATATATATATATATATATATATATATATATATATATATATATATACACATACATATATATATATAACTATAATATATATAGTTATGGCGAGTAAAAAAAAGTGGCAAAAACCCTCCACAGAAAAGCATATAGCAAATGGAAATATTACTGTATGCTCATTTGCATGTCTTAGACAGGTCTGCAACCCCACCTTTCACCATCACCCAGCACACAGCACTTCCACTGCAGCAAGGGATTCTGGGAAATGACATGCAAATGAGCACTCAGTGCCACTTTTTGCTTCAAAACCATTTTAAACATGGTTCCCTATAGGCTTAAGCTTGCTGCATGTTCACAGCTTTAAGCACAGCCAGGGTTAAGATGCATAGCCAGTAAACCCACCCACAGACAGCTGTTTCGACCTTAATGGGTCTCATCAGTGTGGGGTTGGTTACACTGGCTATGCAAAAATGAAGCAATGAGGATGGGGTTTACCATACTTAGTTAAGTTATGGTGAGTAAAATAAATGACAAAAACCCTCCACAGCAAAGCATATAGCAAATGGAAATATTACTGAATGCTCATTGCAGACCTGTCTAAGACATGCAAATGGGCATAAAGTAATATTTCCTATATTCCCATGCCCCTGAGAATTCCACCTTTAAATTCCAAAAAGGGCTATCTGTCGCCCATATAAACATCCGGAGCCTGCTGCCCAAACTGGATGAACTAAGGGCATGGTGCCTTATGCATAAACCCAAAGCCATCGTTCTTACAGAAACATGGCTATCCCCTAAAACCCCTGATGCAAATATTGCCATACAGGGATACTCCATTTTTAGGAGATAGGTCAAAGAGAGGAGGAGGGGTGTTATTTTATATTGCAGACACCTTACAATTTACACTGTTAAATTGCCCACCAAGTCCACCCTCTTTTGAAACTCTAGTTGGCAAAATCTGCCTCCCCTTTTCTAAGCCCATCTTGCTTGCTGGCATCTACCGCCTGCCTAAAGCCCCTCTACAATCCTTGACTGATATCACCCAATTTCTTGGCTCCATTTCCTCTCTGAATGAGAAGAGTGAGCTGCTAGTTCTAGGGGATTTCAACTTCAATTGGTTTGACCCTAAAAACCACAAAATCCAGATACAACTCAAGTCACTTAACCTATCACAACTCATTTCCCAACCGACACGAATAAACCTGAAATCGCATAACCATTCCTTGCTAGACTGGATTCTCTCCTCAAACCCCAGCAGAATCCAATCCTCTGACATCCTTCCTGATATTTTCAGTGACCATGCAATAGTGTACTGTGTAAGGAAAATTAAACCGCCCCATTCAAGCCCTAAAGTTCTCCTCACTAGAACATTTAAAAACTTTAACCCACAACAGTTTCTGGATGACCTTACCAACTGCCCATGGCACAGATTCGATTAAATTCCCGACCCCGATTCTGTGCTCGACTATTTTCAATCCGAGTTCTTAAAACTCTGCGATACCCATGCTCCACTACGCAAAATAAGGGTACGGGGGGCCCACTTTCCATGGGTTACACCTGACCTTATAGCACTCTACAAGTTCAGGGATGCCTTGTGGAAAAGCTACAAAGTAACTGGCACTACCAAGGATCTCAATCACTACAGATGCATGCGGAACATGTGCACAAGGCAAACAAGGCATGCAAAAGCACAATATTACTCTGACAATCTCCACCAAAATACATCAAACCCAGCTAACTTCTGGAAGGTTATCAACAATATATTCCAGCCTCCTAACCATCAACAACCAAGTAATATCACTAAGGGGGATATTACTCTGACAAACCCCACTGACATTGCAAATGCATTCAATGATTACTTTGTGGGGTGTGCCACTAACTTATTAGCGAAACGCAGCACAAACCCCAAACATGAATCTCATCCTGGGAGTACCCCTATAGTCCCACCGCCTCCCAACACTGCCCACAATTTTCAATTTAGCCCAGTATCTGAAGAGGAGATGACACAAGCGCTCCTCAAACTAAAACTAAGCAGCCAATGTGGACCCGATTTACTACAATCTAGGTTTCTACGACTTGGTGCCCCAGCCATTGCCAAACCAATTGCGTCCATAGTCAACTCTATCCTGTCTGCAGGCCATATCCCTAAGACCTGGAAAACTGCCAGAGTTGTCCCAATCTTCAAAAGTGGGGACAAAAACACTGTCTCAAACTACAGGACAATCTCACTTCTCCCAATTCTATCCAAAGTTATGGAAAATTGTGCCCACTCCCAATTAAGCGATTTCTACACCAAGACAAATTTCCCTAGCCAATTCCAGTCTGGGTTTCGTCCCAAACACTCCTCCGTAACTACCCCTGCTAAAAGTTTGCAATGAAATCCAGTGTGGAATGGAACGGGGACAACTCACTGGTGCAGTATTCCTAGATTTTGCAAAGGCTTTTGACACAGTTGATCATGTTATCCTGCTTAACAAACTCCAGAGCTCTGGAATAGAGAAACATGCTTTAAACTGGTTTCAGTCCTACCTATCAGGAAGATCCCAACATGTGTCCATCTCAGGCTCTAACTCCAAACCCCTGGATATCACCTGTGGTGTCCCGCAAGGCTCTGTTCTGGGGCCCCTACTCTTCTCAGTGTTCATTAATGATCTTCCCACAGCTTGTAAGGAAGCCTCAATACACATGTATGCAGATGACACAATCCTATATGCACACAGCCATAGCCTCTCTGACCTTCAACACATACTTCAGTTTGACTTTTTGAGACTCGAAAACTGGATTTCCCAAAACAAACTGTTTTTAAACACTGACAAGACTGTAACAATGGTATTTGGGACCAAGACTAAATTTGTAAAGCTTCCAGTGACTGAGCTCCTGATTAGAACCAACGCTAACACCACCCTAACACCTGTCACTAGTTTTAAATACCTGGGCTTATGGTTTGACTCCCACTTAACATTCGGAATGTATATTGATACCCTGACAACCAAGACCTATGCCAAACTAGGGGTACTTTACAGGAACAAATCCTCCCTAAGTCTCCTGGTCAGAAAGCGTATTGCACAGCAGATGCTAATGCCAATTATTGACTATGGAGACATAGTATATGGCTCGGCTCCTCAAACCCACCTTAGCAAACTTGACACCCTCTACAATTCAATTTGTCGTTATGTTCTCCAATGCAACTACAACACACATCACTGCGAAATGCTCAAAGAACTAGATTGGTCAACACTAGAGTCTAGGCGCAAAGTTCACCTTTCCTGTCTTGCCTTTAAATTCTTCATGGGCAAGCTACCCAGCTACCTGAACAAGCTCCTCACCCCTACCACATGCAGCACCTATCACCTGAGATCAGACTCCAAAAGACTAGTCATGGACCCAAGGCTCAACAAAGTATCCGGACGTTCCTCCTCCTTCCGTGCACCCCAAAACTGGAATAACCTACCAGAGACTCTCACATCCACCACCAATCTAAGTTCTTTCAAATCTAAGTCTGTCTCACATTTTAACCTGGTCTGTAACTGTTTCATACGCTCATAATATATCTTTTCTTTAACTGTGCACGCAATGTCTTGTATATAATGTATACCCTGTTCATTTATGTAACTGTATTTGTAACCATGTATTATTTGTTTTACTCTGTGCCCAGGACATACTTGAAAACGAGAGGTAACTCTCAATGTATTACTTCCTGGTAAAATATTTTATAAATAAATAAATATATATGCAAGATCTATTATAACCTCCATAATTGAATGGTCTCTCCTCTCCACGTATGTTTAATTCATTGAACCTCTCCTGCATATGGGATTTATCCCCCCACCATGGTCTTTAATAGTTCTCTGGTATGTTTAAAATATCAACTGTTGTTTTGTTAATTGTGTGCTGTTAATAGTCCAGCTTGTAACAGGCAGATTTATTGGGGGGAAGGGTCATGTGGCTGTTTAGATGTATAAATGTAATACCAGTTAAGGGAGGCATTAGCAGGGTTTGGCATTAGCATTAGCATTTTAAATGTTGCATCCTTGAGTGAATATACAGTTAGATTATAATTTGACTAGAGGTTGTTTGGGGATTGCATCTTTCTGCAAACCCTTCTACACAAGGCAACAAACTGTGAGCTTATCTGATCACACTATTATCACATGCTTATTAGCCTGCACTTTTAACCCCCCTGCCCCTAAACACTATTTCATGAAGCCCCTCCCAACACTTGACTACAGACACTTCCCTCTGCTATTCCTCAAACCCCCCCCCCCCCCCCTCCAATTCCTCTTCATTGCAAGAGCAGCAAAACATTTTGGCAAGGAAAAGGCACACCTCTGCTGTTTACTCTGCACACACTCACTTGGCTCACAACAGATTCATACACCAGTTCCTACTTCTGTGGCAATGAACCTGCTAGTTATCTCAACTCTCTTCTTGCTTGTGTCCTCATGGAAATATTACTCTCTCTATCCATTACAAACTCCTCCCTCCTGGCCCACACCCAATATCACCATACACCCTGGATTACTCAAAAGCCTTGCACTATCTACTGAATGTTGGTTGAGAACTCTGAAAACCAGCACACCAAATACCGCTCACTACAAATGGCAAATATCACAAATTTACACCTTGGAAACAACTACTCAAATTTCTATTTATACTGTTACCCTCTTTACCAGGTGATATTGAACGTAACCCAGGCCCTACCTTTTCAAATATGTCCCATACCCCTGAGAACACCCCCTTCAAATTCCAAAAAGGTTTATCTGTCGCCCATATAAATATTCGGAGCCTGCTGCCCAAACTGGTTAAACTAAGGGCATGGTGCCTTATGCATAAACGCAAAGCCGTCATTCTCACAGAATCATGGCTAACCCCTAAAACTCTCGATGCAAATATCGCCATTCAGGAATACTCAATTTCTAGGGAAAAAAGGCCAAAGAGAGCAGGGGTGTTATTTTATATTGCAGACACCTTACAATGGACGCTGCTAAATTGCCACCCAAGCCCACCCTCTTTTGAAATTCTAGTTGGCAAAATCTGCCTCCCCTTTTCTAAGGCCGTCCTGATTGCTGACATCTACCGCCCAGCTAAAATCCCTCTACAGTCCCGGACTGATATCACCCAGTTTCTTGGCTCCATTGTCTCTCTAAATGAGAAGAGTGAGCTGCTAGTTCTTGGGGATTTCAACTACAATTAGCTGGACCGAAAAAACAACAAAATCCAGATACAACTCCAGTCGCTTAACCTATCACAACTAATTTCCCAACCCACACAGACAAACCTGAAATCTCACAACCATTCCTTGCTAGACTGGATTCTCTCCTCTAGTCCCAGCAGAATCCTATCCTCTGGCAACATACCTGACATTTTCAGCGACCATGCGATAGTGTACTGTGTAAAGAAAACCAAACCACCCCAATCAAGCCCTAAAGTTCTCCTCACTAGAATATTTAGAAACTTTAACCCACAACAGTTTCTGTCTGACCTTACAAGCTGGCCTTGGTACAGGATCAACCTAATTCCCGACCCCGATTCTGCACTCTATTTCCAATCCGAATTCTTAAAACTCTGTGATACCCATGCTCCACTACGCAGAATAAGAGTATGGGAGCCCACCTTCTGTGGGTTACAACTGACCTTATAGCGCTCTATAATCTGACGGATGTCTTGTGGAAAAGCTACAAAGTAAGTGGCACTACTAAGGATCTTAACTACAGATTCCTGCAGAATATGTGCACAAAGCAAACAAGACACACCAAACGAACAATATTACTAAAAACCCAGCTAACTTCTGGAAGGTTATCAACAATATATTCCAGCCTTCTAGCCATCAACAACCATGTAATATCATTAAGGAGGATATTACTCTGACAAATCCCACTGACATTGCAAATGCATTCAATGAATACTTTATGGGGTGTGCTACTGACTTATTAGCAAAATGTAACCAAAATCACGAATATGAACCTCATTCTGAGAGAGTACCCCTACAACCCCACTCTCTCCCAACACTGCCCACAATTTTCAATGTGTCCCAGTATCTGAAGAGTTTACACAAGTGCTCCTCAAACTAAACCTAAGCAGCCAATGTGAACCTGACTTACTGCAAATCTAAGTTCCTAAGACTTGGTGCCCCAGTCATTGCCAAACCAATTGCTTCCCTAGTCAACTCTACTATAAATGCAGGCCATATCCCCAAGACCTGGAAAACTGCTTTTTGGGAGTTGTCCCAATCATCAAAAGTGGGGACAAAAACACTGTTTCAAACTACAGGCCAATCTCTCTTCTCCCAATACTATCCAAAGTCATGGAAAAATGTGCTCGCTTCCAATTAAGCGACTACTATACAAAGGCAAATTTCCCTAGCCAATTCCAATCTGGCTTTCACCCGAAACACTCCACAGGATAACCCTCCTAGAAGTTTGCAATGAGATCCAGTGTGGAATGGAACTGGGACAACTTACTGGTGCAATATTCCTAGATTTTGCAAAGGCTTTTGATACTGTTGATCATGTTATCTTGCTAAACAAACTCCAGTGCTCAGGAATAGGGAGGTATGCTTTAAACTGGTTTCATTCCCACCTATCAGGTAGATTCCAACATGTGTCCATCTCAGGCTCTAACTCCAACCCCATGGATATCACCTGTGGTGTCCCGAAAGGCTCTGTTATGGGGCCCCTACTCTTCTCAGTGTTCATCAGTTATCTTCCTTTAGCTTCTAAGGGAGCTTCAATACACATGTATGCAGAAGACACAATCTTATATGCACACAGCAATAGCCTCTTCGACCTTGAACATGTACTTCAATCTGACTGAGACTTGAAAATTCTATTTCCCAAAACAAACGGTTTTTAAACACTGACAAGACTGTAACAATGGTATTTGGGTTCAAGGCTTAATTTTTAAAGCTTCCATTCAATGCGCTCCACATTAGAACCAATGCCAATACCATCCTAGCCCCGGTTACTAGTTTCAAATATTTGGGCATATGGTTTGACTCCCATTTAACATTTGGGATGCACATTGATACACGGACACCCAAAACCTATGACAAACTAGGTGTACATTATAGGAACAAATCCTCCCTAAGTCTGCTGGTCAGAAAGTGTATCACACAGCAGATGCTAATGCCAATTGTAGACTATGGGGACATATTATACGGCTCGGCACCTCAAACCCCCCTTAGCAAACTTGATACCCTCTACAATTCAATATGCCATTTTGTCCTCCAATGCAACTACAACTGAGAAATGCTCAAAGAACTAGATTGGTCATCACTTGAGTCTAGGCGCAAAGTTCATCTTTCCTGTCTTGCCTTCAAATACTTTCTGGGCAAACTACCCGTCTATCTGAACAAGCTCCTCACCCCTACCACATGCAGCACCTATCATCTGAGATCTGACTCCAAAAGACTGTTCATGGCCCCAAGGCTCAACAAAGTATCCGGCCGCTCCTCCTCTTACCATGCACCCCAAAACTGGAACAACCTACCGGAGACTCTCACATCCACCACCAGTCTAAATTCTTTCAAAACTAAAGCTGTCTCACATTTTAATCTGGTCTGTAACTGTTACATAAGCTAAGCCTATAATATATATTATCTCTTACTGTGCATGGAATGTCTTGTATATAATGTATAACCTTGCTCACTTAATGTAACTATGTATTTGTAACCATGTATATGTCATCATAACTCAGGACATACTTGAAAACGAGAGGTAACTCTCAATGTATTACTTCCTGGAAAAACATTTTATAAATAAACAAACAAGCTCTCTCAAAATGATCTAACTACTTACCAGCAGGGGGAGCTGTAGAACACATCACATCTGGATCTGTTCTCCACAATATGAGCTTCATAAAGAATATTACTGAAGTTATCATATTTCCACAAAATACTACACTGAATGACCTGAAGTTCCCCCGCTTATCCAGGTGTAATCGCAATGCCTTAGAAAACCCTGTATTACATACATTGTCAAGTGTCTTTTCGCAAAGTTTTAATGAAGATGACACAAAGAGACCTGTAATGCAGGACAGTGTACATCCTCCTGTGGGTGATACAGTTATTACTAAATTGGTCACTGAAGCGCGTACAAGTGCGAAAGAACAAAGGGGTAAAGATTAAAATCACTTTCAGACAATTGCACTGAGCTCTCCAAGGTAAATGTTATTAAAGATAATGACATCTGACAGATCGGTTTAAAGCAAAAAAAGAGTGAAGACTAACTTTGTTGATAAATTTATGTTTTTGTGCACAAATCGTTATTACTGAGGACAGGACTGTAATACATCAAGGATTCGGCCTCTGAATCCAGTTTAAACAAAAACTGGTTTCTTTATTGTAAAGAATCTTTACAATAAATGTATTGGAACAAACTGTAGAAGGAATTAAGCAGCCCTTAAGGGCTAACATAGCAGGTACAATCACATTGCTCATATAGGGTTAGAAGCTCTGGCAAAGGAGCTCAATCCAATGTTAAATGCAAGTAAAGTCAATAGCAGATAACATGGTATCAGGCTAACACTATGTTATATGTCTTGTTCCCCACAGTTACCTAAAGGGGAAAGCATTAAGGAGCCCACGTTACCTGTTCTGACCGTCTTTAGCTGTGTTCATATCCTTGGACTTAGGCTGCACTTATAGTGCCTGGCGACGGCACTCGAAAACAAAACAATTGACTCCATCGCCAGCGCTTATAGTAAGTGCGATGGAGCGACGTCGCGTCTGGAAAATTGGAAGCCGGGTCGATTTGATTTTTTAGAGACAGTCGCCACATGTGACTGTCTTTAAACCAGTCAGATACCGCGGCCCGCCCCCTTTGGTGATGTCGCTGCAAAGCAAATGACAACTTTCGCTGGTGGCGACGGGTGACGTCATCGGTTGCGTCGCTAGCACTATAAGCGCGGCCTTACCCAGTATCCAGTAATACCCATCTAATACAATCCTGAATTGTTAAAACTCCAGATTAAAATGATAAAAGAAGATTAAAAGACAAGAAAAATGTTACTCTAGAACAAAACGATACCACGTGAATTTTAATTTATAATCCAAACCAAAAAAAGTTTTAAAAACAAATGTAAGTAGATCGTTGTACAGAGAAGGGTGAGGAACATTTGGATATTCATTCTACCGCCTTGTGAGAACCAGCTGGATGTAATAGGGTATCAGCGGCCAACTCCAGTCCTCAAGGGCCACCAACAGGTGAGGTTTTCAGGGTATCCCTGCTTCAGCACAGGTGGCTCAGTCTTTGACTGCACCACCTGTGCTGAAGCAAGAATATCCTGAAAACCTGACCTGTTGGTGGCCCTTGAGGCTTGGAGTTGCGCCCCCCCCTCCCCCCATGTAATAGGGAGTAAGATGGGAAAGAGTGGACCCATATTGTTATACTACGTACATCACAGTATATGCTTGATAAAAAGAAATACATCACATCATACTACATATGTATGAGGCGCGGAAATCAGAAAACAATTAACACAGCAAAACGGTTGAAATGCATAAATCATGAGAAGAGTTGGCAAGCCAGAACGTCTTGTAGCTCAAGGCCTGCAAAAATATTCATATCAAAAGAAAGTTTACAGCATTCGCAATAGGGAGAGCGAAGAGGGGTTTTAAATATGGAATATAAACGAGATCCGTTCTAAAAAAATAAAAAATCCTGTCAGCAGTACCCACAGAGTGGCGCAATTAATTCATTTTAATTTTTTTAATACAAAGCGAATATTCAGACCTTCATGTCAAGGGGATGTTACAATGCAGTCAAAATGGCTGACCTTGGAAATGTCTTTACTACACATTCTCATATTTTGGGAAGGTCTTTATTTTGGACAATACCAACAAAAATTTACAAAAAAAAACAATACAAGCAAATACTTGGGTAGTAGGAATAGTAATATCTAACTGTATATTAAAAAGGAAAAAGGCAAACTTTCCATTTTCCAAATAATATTGTGCTCTTTTCTTCTAAAGTTTCACTGAAGCAACAGTCCTGATCACCACAGGATATCGCTGGGATTACTGCCGCTGTAATCAGCTATTTGGAGATGCGGTTTCATTTACCAACTTCACAAAATGTTTCTGCCTTTCCAAATTACCCAGTTCCACCTTTTAATTTTGATCATTGTGAGGTTATCCCTTTTTTTCCCCTTCCTACTAATGAGAAACATTGCAGTGAAATATATTTTAGAGAGCACTTAACGCGTTCACCATTGTGAATGTCCCTATTAATAGCGTTAGAAACTCATCAACGACCACTTAGCTGCAATAGCTGCATCATTAATTTTTCCAGCCAAGTAGAACACCGTTACTAGCTCAAAACAAAAGCCGCGTTTGTGCACCTCTCACAGATGTGGCTGTCAGGGCCTACACTTGCAGCACTATTTAAAATATCTTAAAGTATTACAATGTGCATTTTAAATATTGTAAAAGGTGTTAGCGGTCTCATTTCAGCATATGAACGCAGCTTTAGTACAAAAGTGGCATCTTTAGAGCTGATTTTAATTATACAGTAATTATTAACGGGCATCTTTATTGGGCCATTTCAAACCACAGAGCTCACTATACAGCCCATGAATAATGGTTGCCTGGAGCCTCACCTCTTCCCCCCTCCTGTTCTGAGTATATAATGGTAGTTGGGAACACGTTATCGTGGACCCCAGAAAAGTCACAAAATGTTACTGCAGTCTAATAATGTGCATTTGTGCTGAAAGTGCTCTGTAATGAGAAGAAATAATGACGCGCGAGATGGACGCATTATCCAGGTTTAGAATTTGTCAACACGATAGTGAGCAGGGGCGGTGAGGACCTGTTAGAAGTAGAAATTGACAATACAGGTAAAGGACATTAAGAATGTCATGGTCTGTGCGTAAACCACACTTACAATGGATTCTGTATATATTGCATTGAATTGTTTTGTAGCCGACAGGACACAATATTCACGGGTATTGAACGTTATGTCTCCAGTAATTGGTTTCCATGGCAGTCTACTTGCCTTTATCTGAATTTGTACCACCACCACCAAAGGAAGAAAAAAATATGAGGCACATGATATTGATGCTATTTCTATAAACCTTTGCCTTGGATTGCGATAAGTTAACAATGACTTATCACAATGGATAATGAAACAGTAGCAAGAACAGTGCATACATGTGAGTGAAAGAGAGAACCTCATGATGCATTCATTTCTTCTTAGAGTCTCGTAACCCAGTGGGAGCATAAAGGGAGACAAAATACAACAATCTAAGTGCAGACAATAGCGTTGAGTGAAATAACTCAATGGTAATCTTGGCTCCTATGTGCAGCCTACTCACAGGATTTCAGTGTTAATCAGGCAACGTCAGACAACATCAGGTGGTTTGGATCACAGATGGTCTTCTGAGTTTGAAGTGGTGTTAAACTCCAGTATCGGCGAGATGATAGGATGTAAAGGTAAAGGACATACCCATGGTGCAGATCAATAATATAAAAGTATTAATTTATAACAAATTCAAGAATGCACACTTACAATAAAAACGTATAAAATATGCATGAGTCATGCATATTTTAGATGTTTTTATTGTAAGTGTGCATTCTTGAATTTGTTATAAATTAATACTTTTATATTATTGATCTGCACCATGGGTATGTCCTTTAACTTTACATCCTATCATCTTGCCGATACTGGAGTTTAACACCACTTCAAACTCAGAAGACCATCTGTGATCCACACCACCTGATGTTGCCTGATTAACACTGAAATCCGGTGAGTAGGCTGCACATAGGAGCCAAGATTACCATTGCGTTATTTCACTCAACGCTATTGTCTGCACTTAGATTGTTGTATTTTGTCTCCCTTTATGCTCCCACTGGGTTACGAGACTCCAATTCCACAATTTGGGGACCAGAGAAGACAGGCCCTGCCAGAAGGGTTTAAGCAGGGAGTTACAATCTTTATTTGTTCGTCACGTTAATTACACGTTTATTTTTCACTGTTCACAGCTTATATTGTTTTTATATTGTCACTTTATTATTGGTGATCACTTATAGTGTAGTGCCTGTTTGTCACTATCACAATATCACAAGTTTTTCATTTCTTCTTAAACTGGTTGTCTAAAATGTCAACCCTGGCACCTATGCTGTGCACAGCGCTGACTGACCTGTAAATCACTGACTTAGTGTGTAGTGGGGATGAGGGGAGGGCCGGAGCAGAGAGTAAGAAGTTGCAGAGACACGCGGGGGCCGGGGGAGGAGGTAGTCGGAATGCTCTAGTACTCTGTCCATCCCTGCTCCTCAATACACATGGAGGTCAAGGGAAAGAGGGGGGGAGTGCGTGTGCGTCTATCAGTGAGTGTGAGAGGGGGTAACGGATATACACCAATAATAAAATATTATAAGCACACTGAAAAAATGTGGACCATTAACCACATCTAAAATCTTTAGATACTATTTGCTAAATGTTTACAATAACAAGTGAATTTATAACTGAACCTAATGCACACACCAAAAAAATTAATTAAAAAAAAATAAAAAATGAAGATTTGCATAGGCTGACAGCTAGCCCGAGCGACTCGACGTTTCGCTGGTATGTCGTGCGTCATTTCCGGTAATGGTGGCCGGGTGCACCTAAATAAAAAAAAGTACACACGTTCATAGTCATTGACTCTTGACAAAGGCGGCTGCCTGAAATGTCGAGTCTCTCTGGGCGTATCTGGGGTGACAGCCTATGTAAGGCCTTTTTGATTGTATGCATTAGATTACTTTATAAATTCACTTGATGTGTTTGTTTCTTGACTGATATTTTTCATACAATGTTAATATTTTTCATATCTAGTTTCTCATTCTTACATAACCATTGTGATGATTGAGTTTTATCCCCTATACTCATTTATTCACAGGTAGGGTTGCCAGGTATCCAGTATAGAACCGGACCGTCCTGTATTTGGACACTATCCAGTTAAAATTGAGAGATAATACTGGATATATAGGTGTCCGGTACTACCTCCCTGGACATAGTGACCTGACTAGTATGGGGGACAGCGCAATTTCCTCGAGGAAGGGATGTTGCCAGGGGCTGGGCAGCTTCCTCCATTCTGATTGGCTAAATTAACCAGCAGCAGCCAATCAGGAGGAGGTTTCAGGAGACTGAAGGTGGGGCCAACCTCGAGCGCGTGTGTGTGTCTTCAGAGCACACACCTTTCATCGGTGTATCCAGTATTTTTGGAGACGCCACCTGGCAACCTTATTCATAGGTAGACACTGAGACACAGTGACAGAGCTGGTGGGGGGCGTTGCCGGAAAGCCACTCACCCAACCCCGCTTCAAATGCTGGCTCCTAAATATTTTCTATTTTTTGCCCACCTCTATTAGAAAACTTGTCCTTTGAGAATTACACAAGAGCTGGAATGTTGCCACATTATTGTCTTAACTCCTTCCTAGACAAAGAGGACTGAAAGAGGTTCAACTACCATTGCTTTCTTTGACATGACTTATTTCACATATTGATATAATGATTAATTATAATGATGCTAAATAATGTTTTATGAGCTTTTTTGTGAACGTTATGAGCCATAATCTTTGCAGCATTAGTTAAATCGGACATAATGAGCCATACTCTTCTATAGAAGGGCCTATACAGCTTATACAAATATATCTTTCCAAGTGGGACTGTACCACTAACAGATCACTCAGGTGTGTAAAGGCCCCATGACACATATGATTATCGTTTATTTGTTAAGGGCCAACATATTCCGCAGCGCAGTACAACGGGGGTATAGGGTTATGTATATTACAAACAGAATGACATCCCAAATAAGGATACACAAGTGCTAACAGATACAGAAGCTAATGAGGGCCCTGCTCAGGAGAGCTTCGCTGGCCTGAGGGAAGAACCACAAAACGCGGTTAAATCAGGGCTCTTTATCTAAATACAGGAACGTGCCATGGTATGCTCAAAACTAATTATATGCAAAAACAACAGTCATAGTACATCTTATTAGCAAAGGCTTATCATTAACATCATGTTAGTGTAGCATAACTTTGCACAATCATTCAATAATACGAGGTTATGTTAGTCTTGGTGTTACTCCCATGCACACCCTGAAATGGAGCTTTATCTGCAGAGGCAGAGGAGACATTTAAATAGCCTAGTGTTATTTTTTCCTCATCTAGTCGTGGTGTTACACCCATCCAGATTCTGCAAAAGCCCTATATCAGGGTCTGGATGCAAGTAGCACTTAAGTTAGGTAAGTTTAGGTCTGACCTAACCAATGTAATATTAAGTCCCCACATCAACCTTAATGGACTTAAGCGGATGTGCAATTATGCAATGTTACGATAACGCCTCATTTGCATATCATTATCACCAACGTCTAATTACAACACAACGCTATGCTCTTTATGGGAAAAAACATGGCTAAACTGTATTATTGTCCTTTGCAGGTACACGGTTAAATTTAACGTGATGTTAAGTTAGGTTAGTGCCACGTTGTTATGTGACTTTGCAGACCTGGGCCTAAGCGTATTTTGAAGATACAGTTTATTAGAAGCAGTATACTGCGAACAAATTTGATTTAGAAATAATAATAATTGTTGAATCATCCTGCATTTATCTACATTTTAGCCAGCTTAAAAAAAAAAAAAAAAAACTTATTCGCTTCTTCACTCATCTACAGCAGAACATTGAAAGTTGGTACTAGAAAACATGAACCATCACAGATATCCCAAGGGCTTTCAAATCTTACCATTAACATTGCAAGAAATAAAAGTGGGGGTGATGATCGGCAAATGAATATTAACTGGAGCTTAACTGCCACTTTTAATAACCTACTTTCCGTGTTCAACTAGAAGATGGCCCTAGGCTTAGTGAATCTCGAAGTATTTCTACCCGCTGACAGCTCATCTGAATTCACTTTAGCATGTCATTGGCGTCAACACACAACTCTTATTTTGGAGTCATTTTAAAATTAAGCATATTTGCTAAGAAATAATGTACACATTTTCTGAAAGATATCCCAGTGCAGCAGGAGTTGTGTACCACATGACTTTACATGTAGCCCTGGTAAGAAATGGGGCCATAGTTCTATCCTCCTCCTGGTATAATCCCTGGTAAGGGCAGGTTGCCAGGAGTAATCATGGGTTTCCCCCACTTCAAGCACTTACCCTGAGTGGTGGAGGTAGGTCACCTGACCCTGTGTCAAAGCAAGAGACACAGGGGCGGTGCCTGCGGAGATCATAAAAGAGCAGTGCATTTCCTATTTAGGTGTGTGTTCTGTCAGTCTGACAGTAGTGATAGTGAGTGAGGAGAGGAGTGATCAGCTCATGAGAAGAGCTGATCTAGCTATAGTTAGCGAGGTGGACCAAATACCTCTCACCCTGCGTAGGGGGTGAGGGAAGAGCTAGCCCCACTCTGGATGCCCTTTGGGTCCAGAGTGGCGGCAGTGACATCACAAGGGAGAACAGTTAGTGGACTGTGCATCAACTGTACCTGTTGGCTGCTGCTGCTGTCCAAGAGAATAAAGAGACTGCTGCTTTTAAAGATAATCCTTGTGTGAGACTGGAATCTCTCATCCCTGTGGGGAATCTCTGTGGTAAGGATTCCACCCCGCATTCCTGGGGCTTACTATAGATGGAGGCGCTGCACCATTGAACCAGAACAACCGCATCCACCCCAGTAACCTGTTCTTGTTATCCCCCATGTCATCGCGGGAGACTCAGGCCCTCCTGTTGCCACCAGGTATGCACCACACAGAGACATCTATCTAGCCAGACCCCAGAACACCTTAGGGGACCTGATCTGCAATTGGGGGGGGGGAGAGGGGCTAGATTTGGAGGCGCTGCTGAGATAAACAGGACAGGTTTTCAGCGAAGCAGAGCTTAAAGTAACATGTACACTTTCAGAGCAAGCGCTGCAGAAGGATGGGCATTTTTGCAGACTAGGGGTAATAAGGAGAGACACTCCTCTCGCACAGTACACCCTAGGTGCCCTAGGAGGGTGATGTAAATTTGGACAAAGTGGCTATAGCTGTTCTAGTCCCTTGAGGCAGATACTGTAGGATTCCTGTGGTGGTTAGCCTGTTAACAAAGTCCAGGGACTTCAGCATAGGGTCTGCACTATGAGTGGCCAAAAGTAGGTTGACGCCCAGTACTTAGGAATGCCAAGTACACTAGCCAGTATCCAGAAAACACACCACAGAGTGCTTGTAATGAACCGTCAGCAAGTGCGGTGTACAAGGAGAGAGTTCTGCCTAGCCTGGGGTATGCCATGCGTTATATTCATTGGTTAGAGCACCATTAAATGTAGTAAGTGTCTAGGAACGAGTTACACCATAGACACAGAGTAGCACTATCGTGGGCTTAGAGGGCTCACTAAAGATGGCGGCGAGAGATACATGTGCTCTGCGGGGCATGGAGGAGGTTAAAATGGCGACAGCTGCGCCATTCACTGCAACGCGGGTTGCAGCCAATCCAAAATGGCGACTCCCGCCAAGCCTAGATCGCGCACGTGCAGCATGCAAGCAGGCTGTAAAAGCAATGTGGCGAGAGATGTGCAGGGGTTTGGCGCCAAACCCAGATCCGCAGCCAAAAGAAGGGAGCGGCGCGAAAGCCGAAGCCACACCCACCTGTGCAGTGACTGGCCGACGGACGAAGCCACGTCACTCAAAGAGAGAGAGAGTGCCCCTCCTCTTGTTTCCACCAGAGCGAGGGGGCACACAGAGAACCAATCCCCACAGTCCTACCCAGCGGAAGGAGGGGCAGGAAGTGAGGCTGAGGAACTTCACTTCTGCTTGACTGGTGAAGGAGAAGGAGCTAAGTGCGAAACCAGCAAGCTGAGCGAATCAACCCCTGCGCAAAAGATGGCTGACTTGAGCGTAACCACTTATCAGCTTCCAGGAGGCCTCCTGGTTGTGGAGGTTGATGGCCGAGAATATCTGCGGTGCCTGTGCATCCAATGAAGGTCACCTGGACAGGCCCCAAGTACTACGGCATGGTGCCAACAGTGTGGCACGTTCTACCTCTGGCCTGTCGAGCCATGCCCAACAATAATGACCCCGCGAGATGCCTCTCCAGCGACGCTGATCGAGATGGAGGAGGCGGATGCGAAGGCTGCCCTGGTCCCATATGTCACCCCTGCGGTAGGGACCCAGGCCCAGCCACCAAGAGATATCCCGACGGAGGAAAGCGCGACCGCAGTGGAGGTACCTGAGCGGGCCCGTTTCGTACCCATACCCACTGGCGGTGCCGCAAGGACTCGAGGTGATTCCCCAGCGGAGGAGCCATTGCAGTCCTCTTCGGATGAAAGAGACAGCCTATCATCGGTGGTGATGCGCCGGCCGGCGGACCACCCAGCTGTAAAGATGAAGTTCTACTTACCCTAGAGATGGAGCAGACGAGTCCGGAGACCCCCCAACGGCGAGCGCTGGTGCGGCCTGAACCGCGTAGAAGTCCCACGGCCGTGGCGACTCCCAGTGTGGCGGAGATGGGATCCGAGACGGCTCCGGAGGAACAAATAAGCATCGCAAGACAACGGTGCGGTAAGAGGACACCACCACCCCCTTATTCCCGCCAGATGAAGGAGGAACCTGTGGAGAGAGAAGGGCTTGAGGCCTACCTGCCCGTCCGCGACCCTGATGGTCCACCACCGCCCCTTCCGGTCCGCCCCGCACCGGCACTTCCGGTGCGGGACCCAGGAGCGGATGGAGATTCCGCGACGACCAGCGATGACGTCACTTCCGGGTTGGACTGGCGCAGAGGCCCGGAAGCTTTGATTGCTTCACTAAAGAGAGCTGGGCTGGAACATGCGTTCAAGGAGTTTAAGGCCCAAGTAGCCAAGCGGGGAGCCCGAAGCGCTGCCGCAAGAGAGAGTAAGAAAGTACCTACAGGTCGTGGCATCGCCCAACTCAGAGACACTGTAATGGGCTATGGCGATCCTATGGTCACCGCCCCTAGCGCCATTGCCCCGGCCACTGCCCCGTCACGTGTCGTGCCACCGGGTCCTAGTGGGAGTAAGCTGGATAAGAGGCCCAATTTTTCAACTGATTGGCGGGATTGGGTGACAAGTGATGAGCGTTCTGATGGGGAGATACCATTGTCAAGTGTTGTACATGTACCTAATCCCACTGTGTTTAATCCTGTTCCTAGAGGTAGGGCCCGAGGGTCCCAGTCTACTGCAAAAGCGGGACCCGTAAATCCCAAACCACCCAAGATGAACCCCACGATCTATAAGAATGTCATTAGAGGGAGGCGTAAAGGCTCGCACTCTACAGAGGCAGCGACATCCAGTGTATCCTCCAGAGCAGAGTCTGAGGAAGGTATGAGTGTGTCATCCTCATATGAGAACCGAGATAAATGGTGGGCACCGTTATTCACAGGGTATCATGAGGGGATGGACCGCACCAGATTTGTATTAATAAAGAAAGATACTGTAGATCACTGGTGGGATGTAGGCACCTATTCTCCACGGCGGGTTGCCGATGAGTTAGATAACAGGTGGAGAGAAATTATGCAAAAGGTGATTACCCCCAAAGGCTCATCTATTCTGTACGATGATGTTGCGCCTGAGGAGCCAAAGTTCTGGGTACTGCCAGGAAAGGCTGGGAACCGGAACCTTATTAAGTTAAGTAGGGCAGACAGAGCCATAGCGGCGAGATACAGGCAATCTCATGGATACGAGTTTCCATACGTGCCAGAGCCAATAATGCAGGAGATCGAGGACCAGAGAGATACCTGGCTCAGAGATGCAGTCCTTGAGCATTTAAGAATTAAGTTTGGTAGCACTGCCTACATAAGGGAAGACAAAATATGTTCTGTGATGAAGGCTTGGAGTACAGGCAGGAATATATTTATGCATAACATCCTGTACAGACCGGAGAATGGGCCTCTACAACCCTTCTTTGTTAAAATTGTGGATCACAACGAGCAGGAAGTGAAGAAGCCTGATCCCCGTCATTACTATTGAGTTGGGGTCCTCCATGTTGGGAGTTTCCCCTGTATTATGTCACCATCATGGGTGTTACAGTCTAGTGTACACAATATGTTTTGTATGTTCACAGATTGTTCACCTGCAGGATGGTCCAGCAAATTAGGTCCAAGTGGGGACCATTGGATTCCACCTGAGGGAAGAGTGTAGCCCTGGTAAGAAATGGGGCTATAGTTCTATCCTCCACCTGGTATAATCCCTGGTAAGGGCAGGTTGCCAGGAGTTATCATGGGTTTCCCCCACTTCAAGCACTTGCCCTGAATGGTGGAGGTAGGTCACCTGACCCTGTGTCAAAGCAAGAGACACAGGGGCGGTGCCTGCCGCGGGCATGGTCAGCGCTTAGCCACTGACCCACGCTCACGCATGCCAGTGAGCCCCTGTAGCCGCAATAAGAGCGGCTTTAGCAGGGGCTCGCACACGCTTCCGCAGACGTGCGGCGTAGCTGTCAAAAATTTTTTTAGTTTAAGAGCTGAGGGGAGCGGAGGGAGGGTCACGTGAGCGGTTCGCCCAATGAGGGCGAACCAGCTCCGTGACGTCACTGGCCCGTCCATAGACACGCCCCGAGACGGCGCGCGTAGTAAGGCCAGTGCTTTCCCTCAGCCTCCGCGCGGGAGAAATGTCTATGGACTCAGCCTTAGGCAGCGTCCCGCTGGCGCTGAGTGCACTTGGCGCTCAGTGCTTAACGCGTTCTCTTCTTTGAGTGTGAATCAGCACGTTCCCACGGCGCGCGAGTGCTCATACGCTCTCCCAAGCTCGGCGCTTGGGGAGACAAAAAAAATTTGAGATTGACGCGCGCTCAGCTGAGGAAAGTGCACACAGAACACAGACACACACACCCATACACAACTACACACATGCACACAGCCAAACACACAAATTCACACACAAATAGCCCGATCCATGCCCGAACCTCCCCCCCCCCCCCCCCCACTCCTGCTTGCAAAATTAGGCAGGACACCCTGCGCCCATGCTTACAGAATTGGTGACGTCACCAACTCTCAAGCATGAGCGCTGTCAGCGCCAGCGGGGACGCAGTCTTACACTGACAGAGGGTCATGTGCCCACCTGGTAGAGTAGCAAAGTGCTGAAGGATCCTTGGCATTCTAAGTGAGCCTATCTTACATAAAGAACAGAGAACGTACTACAGGGGACTGAAAATGCCGTGTGGTAGCCAATGCTGACTGTACAATTTTGAGCTCTGTAGTAGCAGTCAAGACCTGCTGATTGTTGTCCAATGCAAATCACAACACAAAAAGGCACATTTCTTAAGCTGTACTCCAAATGCCACTACTGAGAAGAACACAGGACACGCCTTTAGTTTTTTTCAGAAACAGGTGGAATGTAGGAGAGATTGGTGCAGTGATTAGTGTAATGCAGCGTTTCCCTACTCCAGGCCTCAGGGAACCCCAACAGGTCAGTTCTTAAGGATATCCCTGCTCCGGCACAGGTGGGTCAATCAGCGGCTGGACCAGGGATATTCTTAAGACCTGACCTGTTGGGGTTCCCTGAAGACTGGAGTTGGGAAACACTGGTGTAATGTATAATGAGGATAACTCCACAAATATGAACAGAGCAATCCCCCCAAAGGGGCGTGTTTTTTTTTTGTTTTTTTACCTGAACCAGGCTGATGGGTGGTTCCACAAAATGTCTGAGGGCCCACAATTTGGAAGTGGCTAAACCATGGTCCACTGGGCAAAAAGGTAAGCCATGGTCATATGTTATGACCACGGAACCAAAATGTCCTGTTTGCACACGAGTTGAACATTTGAGGAACGGCATTCATCAAATCAGGAATGCGTGATTTTTTCTTGCCAAGAGAAAGATAAGATCTAGTCGCAACTGGTGACAGGCGTTCCACAAGCGATGCTAGCCTGTGACCTCGTACTATATATCTCATGGGCTGATATGAGAGGGTATTCTCTGCATCAGATTTCCTGTACGATTTCACACAGGAAAATTGTGAGCGTCGCCCAAAGTGGTGTATGACTTTCTGAATTACATTCATAGCTTGGTCAGGGGATTGAAGACAACGTATCATTTTTATGAGATTGAAAAAGGAAGGCAGGGAGTGCGAGCTGTTTGAAACAGAAAATACCCAATTTCAAGAGCGTCTCGCCTGCAAAAGCAATTTGTTGGTTTGTGTAATCAGTTTTACTGCGCTACTTTTCAAGTGGGTATTATTACAATACTCAAGGTCCAGGGAACAATTACTTACTACAGTCCCTATATGGGAACAGTGTAGGATAAAAACATTGTAACCTTTAGCCAAATGGTTTTCAACACGTGTCCTATTTGTCCTGCCAGAAGTTACCAGGGGTTGCCTGGCAAAAATGTGGTAATGGCAAACATACTACATTTCAAGACACAATCATTTTATTTCTTGCTTGTTTCATAATTCAAAACCGTTATTAAATGTTTTATTGAAACAATCGACATATGTGATCTGGAAAGCCATTAGTCTATATACAAGTCCTACCAAAGCAATAGCAGGTTTTTTTTATTATTATTTCATCATTATGTTATTAACATTCAGGAAATAAATGGCTTGGGGTACATTTTTATTGGGCCATACCGTTTTTTTTTGTTTTTTTTTTAGTTTGAAAACTTCTGCCTTAGCCAACAAATGAAATTATTTATGAACCCCTCTGCCAAGAAAAGTATATAGTACAGTTCTGTTTCTTCAACACCAAAGGAGCCAGAACAGCATTCCGTGTTGCAATAATGTTTCTGCTATAACCACTGCAACTGCAGTACTAAGAACCCCCTTTGATGCTGGTGGATTGCAAAGCGATATGCTGCCACCAGCAGTGCTACTGTATATTGAGAAAGAGCTAAAGGGAAATACTGCTGAGCACACAAGATATGGATAATACGGTCGCTGGTAATTAATAAGAGCAGACAAAAATAAATACGTACCTTGAGATGCAAGAACAAACTAACAACAACAAAAAACTCCGGGACAAACATTTCATTAAGGCAATCGGGTAAATACAGGGAACGCATTGGAAGATGCAACAAGAAATTATATTATCTCCCCTATTATGTGCAAACAAGAACTACAATATCTACACTGGGTTCCGCAGCCCAAAGAAGAATGCGCACATGTGCACAACAGTTCAGAGGTTTTAAATAACGCTCAGGCTCAAATCCAATTCTTATTACATCGTTTATTTAGCAGAGTAAGAAGATCTATCACTGAAAGACACGGACTGGCGTGGCACCACTACATGCCTGCAATAGTACACCCACTTACAGCCCTTCGTAAGGAAGCACCACACACTTATTTTTATTACCTATTCTATTTACTATCAATTCTTTTCAGGCTATCAATTTCAGAATCATAAATACGCAGATACAAATTTATCACACGTGTAAAATAAAAATACAGCTACTTAATCCTGGCCGTTCATAACGAAAGCTCTCCTGCTGCACTTGGTCAATCCGTTCCTTTAATTAGTTCATTCCTTGCCCCGTACAGATACACCATATGTTTTTCTTTCACACGCTTTACTTTCATTTGACTGCATGTGGTGTATTTGGCACAGAGGTCAGTCTCCAAGGGACAGAGATCAGCAAGACGTGGACATTTTGGACCAAAATATGGCATTGTAATGGAAAAGTACATACAGTATTTGTATCTATGAGAGCACACGGATGATAAATGTCAGCGAGACTCTCAGAAAATCAGTAAGCTGTCTCTCCTGCGCTGAGAGAAGGCTGCCGACCACTTAGGTCTGTATTATAGGAAGTGCGTGCATGTGTCAATGACAAATACCTGTCTCCTTATGACAGTGTATCAAGTAAAGACGCACGCACGGCAGAGAGCGTTGGCACGGCAGCTTTGTGGAAAGACAAAGAAATGTGTCTTTTCGAGCGGCTGCTGTGCCACTGAGCCAACCACAGTGAGGCAGGAAAAAAAACCTACCCTTGTGACATGGCCACGCCTCAGTCGCGCGTCATACTTTGGCCTATCTACACAAAACGCGTGTGCTACGTGAACCGTGCACCATGCACCTTACTAGAATTCCAGCCTTAGGCACCCGGCCTAACTGGGATCTGAGGGAAATGCTGCCTCGTACGACTAGCTTACTTCTTTTTATTCTGATAAATAATGTAGCCCCCCATCCTGTAAAAACAGAAAAGCCAGCAAGATTTGAACATTCAATCCAGGTTTCCTTTTATGGTCATTTTACAACTATTGATGTCTGTTTTACTTTGTTTACCTGAAGCTTATTCCTGTTGCTTTCATTAGGCCTCGGACATGGTGACAACAAGAGCGCTGAACAGCACTGACGCTCATGCTCTCCTGCTCAAGCAGGAGCTTTTTCGTGTCCCTGCATGAGCGTCAGCGAGTGCGCTTGTATGCCGGGTGGGAGGCGGGTGGGGGCGCTGCTAGAGGCGGAGTGTGAGGCGGGGCTAGCGCGACACGTCACGGACTGCCATTGGCCTTTGGCGGTCACGTGACCGGCCCTGCGCTTCCCTCAGCAGGAAAAATTAAATTGGGCTGTCGGCTGAAATTCCACACGCCTCCGCACGCCTGCGGAAGCGCCGTCTAAAGCCGTGCTGATAGGGATGGTGTTTCCCCTCAGCGCGGCTCAGCACGGTCTTTTTGACCATGGCCCTGGCCTTAGAAAGAAGACAACCCACGAATAACCTCATTTCTGATGACCTCTAGGAGTAGTGAAAAAGCAGAATGGGACGTTTGGCCGGGACACTTCGCCGTGGAGCATTTTGCTGCTATCTCCACTCCTGCGCCTGACCGCCTGCTCTCCGCCACGCACCCAACCCAACAAGCCAAGCCAGGCCTGCCACTCCGACAACTGCCTATCTAAATGTCTCGCGCAGGACCGCTATACTGCCTAGACTGGCCGCTCTGAAGTGCCATCTCTAAATGTCCTTGCTTGTTAGGTCAAGCACACGACTGACGGTGGTTGGACACAGGAGTAGATATAGCGACCAAATGTCCCGGTGGTGAAACACCAATGGCATTTTGGTTGCGGCCAAAGGTCCTATTTCTGCTACTGTACTCACTCAACTAGAATTGGCGATGAAGACTATAGGAAGATCTGGACTCTACACAACAACAACAACAACAGCAACAAAACAAACAACCACCAACAAACAACAACTCTAACTGTGAGAACTTCTAAATGCTCTGAGAATTTGTACTCTTCCTATCATCCAATACCTGGGAAGTCTCACCTCCTGCAAATCACTATGCCCTCCCTAATGATTTTCTGTTTACGGTTTCCGCACTCCTTTGTAAACGTTTCTGTTTTTTTCCAACTTCCCCACACTCCTCCTAGCCACATTTCTTCATCTCTCCTCCCCTCCACCTACTGTATGCCTGTGCCCATAAACTGCGCCATTATTTATACACCTCTTTCCCAACAGCTTCTTTACCCCTCAATAAAAAGCACCCCCACAAATCCTCTATTCATACCCTCACTCTATCTACTCCTTCCTGCTGCTGGGGATAGCTCTCCTATACCTGGACCCAGCCATATGCACACCTGCTCTCACCCACGCCTCCCTGCCTCCTCTTTCCTTGCTAATAGTGTTAACGCATCAAATTTAAAACTGACTAACCTTAAAATTCAACACACAAATGAAGCATTCAAATAGCTTGCACTAATGGCTATTGTCCCACAGTCACTCCTACCAGCCTTTGTGGCCAAGCACTGCCATCTACAGCACTTATTCCCTCACCTGCTGTCTCTGTAAATCTCCCAACATACCACTAGATTGTAAGCTCTTCGGGGCAGGGATTTCCTTTCCTATTGTCTGATTTTGCTGCGCTTATTTTATTATAATTTCCTGTACTGTATTCTTTGTGCAGCACTGAGTGCACTTGTGGCGCAATATAAAGATATACATACATACTCACCTGTCTGAGCCACCGTGTGTAGCACAGAGGATAGACAGAGGGCCATATTCACTAACCAGTGCAGTGACATAAGCCATTCTTACAGCTCATTTACTTACATGGATTGTAAGGAGCCTCAGCGCTCAACACTTCTTAGGCTAAAGCCATACAGCCTTCGCCTGCGCAGAGGTGTGCGAAGGCTCTGACATCACCCGCGTGAAGCGGGTGCGTTTTGTGTCCATGGTAGACACGCCGTGGGGGGCGTGCCAAGGGGCGTCAAGGAGCTGGTTCACCCTCATTGGGCAAACCGCTCACGTGACCTCGCTGTCGCGCCGAGAAATCAGTTTCAGCCCCCTCCTGCTGGCGCCCGCGCGCTCTATGGGCGCGATCAATGCCTTTAGGTAATGTGACCGCGCCCCACGGGGACGCCTCCGCACGGTCTGCGGCGGTATGGACCTGCCCTTAGTAAATATGGCACAAAATCAATGGCAGGGCAACAACATCCATACTCGCATCATTAAGAGAAGACACAATGAGGAGCCTGAAGCACGGGGATAAGACGGAATCCCAGATCAGTGCTGGCCTGTGGCCTACACAACAAAAGGAAACAATGGAGGCAAAAAAAAAAGCCTCTAAAAATGCAGGTCAACTGCAATCACATTATTATCGATAGAGTGACTGCGGCAATAACCAGGGAGTTTTTGATGCTACTTCTAGCTGCCATCTGCCAAAGAATCAGAGCCGGGCAGCATTTTAGTTGCAGGGTTCTGCCCCGAAACTGTGCTCAGGCTCCGATACTGTGAATATTACTTTATAAATGCATGCCCCATATCACATAGTTACATAGTAGAGGACATAGGTCCATAAAGTTCAGCCTATGCTAAATGTAGACGACAGATACTTTATCCTATATTTGTATTCACAGTCTAGTGATCCAGAGGAAGGCAAACAAAAAACCCCGGTGAAATATTATCCAATGAATAAGAGGAAAAATACATTCCTTCCCGGCTCCAAATAATGCCAATCAGATCTCTCCCTGGATCAACATCCTATTAAATGAACAAATCCCTAAAAGTTGATGAGCAAGCAACTGCTGCTTTAAGATAATCCTACGTAGCTCGCGGCTACACGGACTGTATTAAAAGACAAGGCGGCAGTAAGGGCTGGCACTGGTTTTTGGAACCCAGAAACTGGCGCACATACATTTGAAAGGACGTGTACATTTCCGAATATTTTCGGCTAAAAAAAAAAAACAAGGTTTGGAGCCTCCTTTGCCACCACAGAGGATAGTCCAATGCAATTAAATCTTACCAATGGTTCCCTCAAAGTAGCAGATATTTTGGAAGCATGCATGTTAAGACAATGTGACCCTTCTAGCACTCGTGAATCAGGACTTACATAGTGTACAAAAGCTGTTTTGGCACCAACACTGACATGAAAGCCCATAGCCTGCTCTCGTAAGAGAGAAAGCAAAACGCCAATTAAGGGGGAAAAAAACACTTACTAGTACAAGACTTCATTAGCTTCATGTCTCTCGTATCGGACGGTTTCACACATCAATCTGCAAGAGAGACACAGATCAACATCAAAACAGCTGGCAGAGAAGAAATAAAACCAAGACACTGGTTTTGCACAGAAGGGCTCCTAGTTTAATTCACTTCATTAAAAAATATTTTTACACAGATACTAATTAAATTGTGAATCGGACTGACCTCTTTTTGTAATAACATGCAAACTAATTTAATTGTATCTGCAGAAGATTTGTTTTGAGGGCTCGGTCTAAAACACTGCCTGGAAATAAAAAAAATATATATATTTATGATTTTTACAGTCACACAAAGAATACGGAAAAAAAAAAAAAAAACATTTGAAAACTATTTTTCCTGGGCTTTACCTAATTTCCAGGTCATTCGAAAATTGTACTAAATACAGAAGAATTTACAATGCATCTGATGTCAGACACTATTAGAGAGGGTTGGGGTTCCATACAATGCATCTGATGTCAGACACTATTAGAGAGGGTTGGGGTTCCATAAAATGCATCTGATGTCAGACACTACTAGAGAGGGTTGGGGTTCTACAGAATTTCACAATATAATTATAATTTAACCAAAAAGAACGGTGACAATCGCTGCCCTAAAACAGCTAAAAAACTAGAATACTTTGTGTGGTTACAGAATTTAATACTGCAATGGTAAAATGTGAAAAGCTGTTACAAGATATTGCAATAATAGTGTAGGAGGCCCTCTAGGACAGGGGCTTCAAACATAAGGGAAGAGAGGGGAGTTGGGGGGAGGAGAGAAAGGGGAGGAGGAAGAGAGGGGAGGGGGAGAGAGAGGGGAGGGGGAGAGAGAGAGGAGAGGGGGGGAGAGTGGGGAAGGGGTGAGGAGAGAGGGAAGGGGGAGGAAAGGGGGGAGAGAGGGAGGGGGGAGAAAGAGGGGGAAGGGGGGTGGACAGAGGGGAGGGGGTGGAGGAGAGAGAGGGGAGGGGAAAGGGGGGGGGGGAATGTGCAGGGAAGCAGGTGAGAAAATCTTGTATAGGTGCCATGAATCAGGAAGCAGTAAAAGTAAATAAAGTAAGTACCAGTGTATTTATTAAGTTAGCCCAGCCATTGCCCTTTCGTCTGGTTGAATATACAGGGTTGCCTTGTATATACATCCTATTTTGGCTCATCTGGCCAAATATATTATGTAGAACAGAAAACCAGGCGCTTACCTTAAGCTCTAAATCAAAAATAGGAATTTAAATAAAATAAAATAAATATTGTTACCAACAAATAAGGTCTCTCTATGCAATGAAAGATGACCTAGGAGTCCCTTCTGCTTCAACCCCAAGGAGGGACCATCCAAGACCCTTAGTATATGATGAGAAAGGGAAGACAGGGGGGGGGGGGAGCAAGGGGTTAACACAATCCAATTATCCAAAAATCTGATCGTAAATGAAAGCCCAAAAGAAGGCAGGGCCTTTTGAGGGAGAGGGGGGATAAGGAATTATATATTATAATTGATGTCTATAATATTTACACGGCCAAGTGTAAGTACAGATACTTCAATTGGTATCTGTGGGGTTTCACACCCGTCCACACCGATCAACAGGACAGGAATCAGGTGTCCGCTCACAAGCAGGGTTTTGGCAGAGAGTTCCCTCTGTTGTGCCCGTAAAATGGCCCTGTTCCTCCCCAGTGTAGCGGTATAAGGTAAGTGAGGCAATTGTATCAGCATACAGATCAAAACATTTATTGCAGTGTAATAACTCATAAATCACTCACATCGAACAAGTCCCAGGTTAACTGCCGTGGCAAGGTGAGGCGTCCTGTCGCAGATAACTCTGTCTCCACGTCCGGAAAGCAGGAGGATGGAAGCACTATGTGCGATTGCAACTACGGCTGCTCACACTGACTACGGAAGCCCCTGTGGGTCAGAAACAAACAAGGAATGAGCTACGCGTTTCGACGATTCATCGGCTTCATCAGGCTCCTGAAGTTCAAATGGGGGGGTCAGAAAAGGCTCCTGTGTGCTTCCTCCAATACTTTATTGCTTCAAGTCTTCACCGAAGCCTTTTCTGACCCCCCCATTTGAACTTCATGAGCCTGATGAAGCCGATGAATCGTCGAAACGCGTAGCTCCTTCCTTGTTTGTTTCTGACCCACTGGGGCTTCCGTAGTCAGTGTGAGCAGCCGCAGTTGCAGTCGCACGTAGTGCTTCCATCCTCCTGCTTTCTGGACGCGGAGAGAGAGTTATCTGCGACAGGACGCCTCACCTTGCCACGGCAGTTAACCTGGGACTTGTTCGATGTGAGCGATTTGTGAGTTGTTACTACACTCCAATAAATGTTTTGATCTGTATGCTGATACAATTGCCTCATTTACCTTATACAGCTACACTGGGGAGGAACAGGGCCATTTTACGGGCACAACAGAGGGAACTCTCTGCCAAAACCCTGCTTGTGAGCGGACACCTGATTCCTGTCCTGTTGATCGATGTGGACGGGTGTGAAACCCCACAGATACCAATTGAAGTATCTGTACTTACACTTGGCCGTGTAAGTATTATAGACATCAATTATAATATATAATTCCTTATCCCCCCCCTCTCCCTCAAAAGGTCCTGCCTTCTTTTGGGCTTTCATTTACGATCAGATTTTTGGATACTTGGATTGTGTTAACCACTTGCTCCCCCTGTCTTCCGTTTCTCAAATATATTATGTGAATGTACGTGTAAACCTTTATTTTCTGTGTCTAATGTAACTGCAAGCATAAAAATGTGTTTTCAAGCATAGCCAAGGTCTTTGGAAATGCAGGGCTAAGAAACCCTTTGTTCAGCCCACGTCTGGAGAAATGGATATTGCTGGAACTGGGGGGGGAGGAGGGAGGGAGAGAAGAGGGTGTACTCAGTCCTTGTTAACTGAGTCATCAATCTCCACAGGAGGTATCCAGCTGAAACTGGACCCTGATGTTTTAAGACCCAACTGACTCAGGCATTAGAGGTTAGTCGGTTTGAATTTCCCACAGCCCTGATTGATCTATGTAGCTTACTCTGCGATTGGCCTACATAGCATCCGTGCTGTGTTTGGTCCCACTTGCAGCATCCACTCTGTGACTGGTCACCACCCTTTCTCCACGAATTCCTATGTAGCCAGGAATCAAGAAAATGGGTTGCCAATCTCCGTTCCAGAGATCATTCCTGGACTGGTGTGGAGATGGACTAAACGGTGTTATTTGAGGTTGTGCCAGAGACACCCAAGATGAGGCCGCATGCCTTTTCGAAGCAGGGGATTTAAACTTGCCTGCCAGCGCTGCCTGGAGTTCCTGATCCCTCACCGGAGTGGAGGCTGCTCTGGGTAAGCCACTCCGATGGCACCGAGCACCTTGAACCCCTAGGATTCCCCCTGTATTCCCTGTTTGGTGTGAGCATAGCTGTGTTAGGCGACTTTGTGCTGTGTGTGTTGGCTCTGGCCAAAATAAACACAGTTTATTTGATCTGTGTCCTGCCTGGTGCTTGATCTCGTGAAAGAGTCCGGGCCTCCTGTGATACTGTCATCTTACAGGGCAGTCACACCAAGCCTGGTGCTTACAGAGGCCCCACACTCCTCCCCACAACAGTTAAACTGATTGCCGGGGGAGAAAGTGAGGTCTTGGTAACTCCATCTTACCTTCTATCCAACTTCTGCTCTCTGGCATCTCAGCGACATCACGTTGCCATGACACCACATGACGCCGCCGAGATGAGGAGATGCCGGAGAAGGTAAGAAGCCCCTGGACTCTCCCCCTGCCCAGAGACCCTCTAAATGTCAAGCCGGCTGTGCAGCCATACAGTACTGTGCGGAATTTGTGTATTTTGAAAATGTAGGGTACGTGTGGCCAAATGAAGTTCAATGAACTCTAATCAGGCCCCTCATATGAATCGAGTTCAACACCCCTGCTCTAGATAATAAAAAGTCTTTCAAATCTGCTGCAGACACTATGGGTTAAAAAAACAAAATCTCCCATCTGCTCTGTCTTCTTTCACCGTCGCCTCTCTTGTAAGCTATTTTGAGCTTGGCTGTTAAACTTAATTAGTAATAATCCCCGAAGAACAGGGCATTACTGGCCAATAATGCCCTGGCTGGAAGAGTTGAAGGCCCGGGTCGAAGCCGAGGGACTTTAACACAGCCAGGGCATTATTGGATAGTAATGTCCTGTTCTTCAGGATTATTACTGTTATAGGCTAAATGTAGGCTTTTTTCATAAATAATAGACACTTATATAGTTGTATAGATTTTTTAATTAAAATAAAATGGTAAATACATTAAACCGCCTCTATATACACTTACATTGCAGCTATCTATATCCACACACTGCCACCCCCTCTGTGTACACACACACACACTTCAGCTACACACACACACACACACACACACACACACACACACACACACACACACACACACACACACACACACACCAGCTCAACACAGCACCTCTACACACAACACAGCACCTCTACACACAACACAGCACCTCTACACACACACACAAACAAGCTGCTACACAAACACTGCTGCAACACACACACACAAACAGCACACCACACACACACACACACTGCTACACCCATAAACAATACTGCTGACAAACACTGACACACAACCACTTACTTTGCAGCCACACACACTCTCCCTCCCCAATTGAACTAAGTCTATCAGTTGTGTTCACCGAGGGAGGGGGAGGAGTCACTGCCTTCTGCTTCTTCCTGGCCAATCCCCTGCCCTGTTTCAGAGCTGTTTTGAAAGCTGACTGGCTGGAAATAAACACATTGGAAATAAACAAATTGCAAGCTACAAAAATTCTGGGCATTACTGATTGGATAATGCCTGGAATTTTAACCAATAAGAGAGCAGGGATTTCAATAATATCCGGAATTTTACAGCTTTAGTCTATAATAGTTACGATATAGCGATGGACAGACGGTATTTTATTTGTATTTTTTAGAAATATATATTTGATGTCTTTATATATATTTTTAGGTTTGAACTGAGCTGGGAGTATGTCACCTTACAATAAAATGATAAAATACCATTGTACTCCATGAAAGGGCTATGGTCATCATGACAGAAGAGAAACCACACACTGGCATCTTTCAGGTGACCCAGAAGAAATGGAAAAGGAGAAGCATCATGTATCCCTCAAAAGGCGTTCCTCAAAAACAGAAATACATGGCATTTGCTGCAGGAAGAGGCATCAATAATTATTAGGGTGCCCCAAAGGTGATCTTCAACCCCATCTGTGGAGAAGACGGAAACTGTTCAGTCATTCTTTGCTGTATGTTATGACTCAATGTTCAGGGGATACATGCCAAGTGTCATATCTAACCACTACAATTTAGTAACTAGTATTTGCTTTTATTACCAAGTATATGCGGCCTGAAGAAATATCTCAGGTAAAAGCTGCATTGTGTGTCCTCACGTCAACTTTCAAGATTTTGATTTTCATTAACTTCCAGTCATAATAAGAAATGATGATCTAGTCCAATGGGACACCAATGGGAATGCACATGAATGTTAATGCCCGTCATTAAATATGTTAAAAGAAGAATACACAGACATTAAAGCTCTCATGTTTTATGTTGCAAATTGCAGGTATAGCTCCCTTTTTAGGAACTACTAGTTAGTAGAAGGGGTTAATAGCCTTAGTGGGTTAACTGAGAAGTTACCCCCCTCCCCATCATGTGATGCTGGGTGACTATGCAGAAAGGGATAGCCACTCCTTTGTATGCATTGTGACCAGTGATGTCACAATAGGGCGATAGAATATAAATATCTCTGGCCAATGTTCTAGAAACAGGTTCCTCAGAGTTCAGACTGAAGCCTCACTGTAATTAGGTTTGTGTGTACAGTTATGTGTCTTAAGGATGTCCTGTCACAATTTGTTTTCAGTTAAGGAACATAGCCTATATAGTTACAGCCCATAGTAATGGTCCGAGATTGTTTTCTGGACAGAAGAAGAGTGAGCCTGTGCTCAGCAGGGAGTTCTCAGAGTAGAAGCCCCAGAGCATAAATTGGATCTGCCCCACCGGAAGGTCCAGAGAACACTTCTATAGACTAAGAATGCCATGCACCGAAACGGGATAGTGATCCCAAAGAGTAGTGTGTGTGTGTGTGTCCCAAAAAAGGGTCCACCGGGATGAGCATTATTGAAGCTATGCAGGAGATTGCCACTCTAACCAATAACAATGGAAACATGCATAAGTACCTCCCCAGCGTAGGAGTGAGAAGCACAGGGTAACCATATTGTTTGACACCAGTTAAATGTCTGAAGTCTGTCTGTTCCATTGCGAACACACAAATACACACACATACATTAGATAAGTTATGGTGGGTGAAAAAAGTGACAAAAAAAAAAAAACCTCCACCGTAAAGCATATAGCAAATAAAAATATCACTTTTAGCATGTTCTTGTATAGCGCTGCTAATTGTACGCAGCACTTTACAGAGACATTTTGCAGATACAGGTCCCTGCCCCGTAGAGCTTACAATCTATGTTTTTGGTGCCTGAGGCACAGGGAGATAAAGCGACTTGCCCAAGGTCACAAGGAGCTGACAAAGGGAATATGAACCAGGCTCCCCTGCACCAAACTCAGTGTCAGTTAGTGTCTTTACTCACTGAGCCACTCCTTCTCCCTTGTGAGCATTTTACTGGCTATGCATCTTAACCCAGGCTGTGCTGAAAGCTGTGTAATGCAGCGAGCATATGCTTATAAGGGTTCCATGTACAAATGGATTTGAGGCAAAAGGTGACACTGCTCATTTGCATGTCATTTCACAGAATCCCTTGCTGCAGTGGAAGCACTGTATGCTAGGAGATAATGGTGAAAAGCAGGATTGCAGGCCTATCTGAGACATGTGAATGTACTCACAAGTGATATTTTTATTTGACACACACACACACACACACACACACTTATCATATGCTCCAATATTGATTAGCACTTTTCAGAACCAGGATTTCCCAAGAGGCTCTTCCCCACACAAAATAGGAGTATTAAAAGCTAATCATGCCATAGGCATGTGCTCACTAAACTGCATTTACGGTTTCAAGTTTGCCCTTTCCCACACTCACAAGAATGCTGTGTATATGTATTTATTACTGTTATAGCTGTGCTCATTTTGCTGCCCTGTGTCAGGTGTAATGTACGGAGTAATTTACAAATGTCCATAAACAGATCTCTGAGAAGCTGGAAAGGTTAATGCTTGTTTAAAAGACAACCTGTACATGGGCGCTTCGTCAATGGCTGGGAATTGGGGATTTGGTCGATTATTTTTTAAGATTTTACGAAACTAGAGTATTTTTCTATAAAATTAAAAGGTGCAGTACCACAGTCAGCCAGATTAATTTTCTGGCGCCCTAGAACGGCGAAGTGATTTGTCAACCAAGTGTTTTCTTTAAAGGTATTCCACCCTTTCCTGATCAGAGAACCAACAGAGATAAGGGGGGGTGGGGAAGTGCGGCTTGGGCTGTACAAACATTCACTGATCATCCAAAAGGGAGCAGCAAGAGGAAACCAAAGCCCTCCCAAGTCTAGCTTCAAAAAAATACATTTTAAATACTTTTTATAGATGTCAGATTTGGGTAACAAATGACCCACACGAGACCCCATAAACAGGTCACTGGAATTAGTTCACTTTGGTCCTAGAAGGGACTGTACCTTTAAGCCTCCCAGATTATTAACTCTTTCAGCGGGGATATCATTGTGTCTCCCTTATTCTACCACGAACAATAATTACACGACACAAACTTGCTATAAAATACAAAATCTTTAGTGAGCGTCATTCATCGTTTTCTACAATTTGAATTTGATGGACGCTAGGTCTATAAGAACTCGTCAAAACGGCGCCACTGGTATATGGCTGCAACAGTCCTGCACAAGTGGACAGTTCCTAATTAGTGTGCGGAGAGAGAAGAGTCAGATGTTTTCTTCTTAGAGGTGAAACGGTCCCAGAACATGCAGTCTTATTCCAGGAAAACCATCACAGTCAACAACAACACAGCTTATTTTTGCTTGTATTTTCGCTCATGCTCTTTATAGCCAGTTAGTGTGAGGAGCCAAAAGGAGTTTAGAGATGCAATCCAAGTGCTACCACCATGAAAGCAGCATATTCAACAACGCAGAGGGGAAAACAGCTCTGAGTCATTTTTAATGTAGTCTACCAATAGCATTTTCCAACTTGGATATGTTCCCTACCAATTAAGGAATGTTAGTGACGACCGTTTTACAAGCACAGTCTAACATAATTGTGCACTCAAAGTCCCGGCAATTTGCAACTCCAGAAAACATGCAGCTGCTTCTTCAAACGGCTCATTCATTTTGCTCCTTAGCTCCCTTGGTACTGAAACATTGCTAATCCTACAGCCCAACCCAACACCCTGGCAGGTCAACTAGAAGATGAGAGTAGGACTGGGACTGAGTCACTGATTGAGCCACTTTTGCTGAAGCAGGGATATCCTGAAAACCTGGCCTGTCGGTGGACTTTGAGGACTGGAGCAGGCCATCCTTGGAATAGGTTACCTGACATCTAATGTAAAAATATATACTCAGGTCAATATGCTTATTAACTCCTTATATATTTACCATATAATTTAAACAATCCCTATCAGACAAGATGGAACATTATCGTTTTGACGATCACACATGGATTATTGATGACTAATGGCTAAAACAGTGCCTCATAACACCACTGTGAGTTGGATGAGATGGTCAGGGAGTACATTTCTGATGTGAACAAACTTCATACACTGAATAAGAGCGTCACATTTGTTTGGTACTGCACATGATATAGATACACACACACACACACACACACACACACACACACACACACACACACACACACACACACACACACTTCCAAGTTACAGGTCTTGGTATCCCATGAAGTATTGTTTTGTCTTCATTAAAAGACTAGTGTAGCCACAGTCATTTTTATGTACATTTCTTGCAACAACAAAAGAGAGGGAAAAAAAGTAACCTTTTGCTATTTAGACACCATAAAATAAAAACCTGCATACAGAAATGAAGTGCTAGGGGTGTTGAAAGAATAGTTAAAATGTTTTTCTTGATTCTTTTATGGAGCCAATTATATAAATATGATCATCCCTTGGTCGATCCACTGCTGGATGAAGGCCTCCCCAAGGCACTGCTGTTGCAAGCCTCTTCTCCACGTTGCGCAATCAAATTTTCGGACTTCATACTCCGGTCTTACTTTTGGTTGTCTTCTTGGTCTTTTAATTCCTCTTGGAATCCAGTAGAGTAGCATCTTTGTCAATGATAATTTCTTGCGATATTGTGTAAGATGAAGCTATTGAATTATTGTCACATTTCGGGTCCACGTTTCACATCCATACGTGAGCATAGGCAGAATACAGAAAACTTTACTCGAGACACAGAGGACGATTCCCATGAAATATGGTCTTGTTTCTTTCCAAATACACACTATACACCGAAGGCTGGAGCCTTCTCACACAGAAAAAGGGCCTGTGGGAGCCCAACTGTCACAAACACGCTCACCAAAAACAAGCGTGTGGCAGTGTGATGTTTGTGATTGGGACATATATGTTCATAGTGCGTGTATCTTGTCTGCGTATGTGGGTGGTATGTGCATCTTGTGTGCACACGTGTGTTTTTGGTAAGCGTGTTCGTGACAGTTGCGCTCTCACAGTTCCTTTTTCTGTGTGAGAAGGCTCCCAGCCGTCAGTGTACAGTGTTTATTTAAGCCGGCATGTGCTTGACTATTCACTACCCCTGTATTTGCAGGCTTCCCGGATCTGTATCCAGTGGCCTATGTTGATTATAGGCAGGACCATATTTGGGCATGTCGCCATAGGTCTCGGGATCCTTAGTGCTCAGGTAATTACATTTCGCTACCTGTGCTGTGTGCAGAAACTCGGACATTGAGCGCCCCGCCATTAAGTAGAATCCTGTCCCTTCACGCCTTTTGTTTTCCTCAGACTTTGCGGCTGCTCCCTGAGAGCCAGAACCGTATACCCACTACCCCAATTCAGAGTTTTTCCGTCCCAGTGTTTGTGATTTGTTGAGGAGTTGCTGGCAGTACAGTGGTCGGTTTCTAGATCCTGTACAGTGCGTTAGTCTCGGTGTTTGAGACCAACGTGGACTTCACTTTACTTCTGTGCAGGTCTCGGAGGACATGGAGAGCCAGCTAGTTTCGGCAGCGCCCTCCACTTGGCGAACTAAGAGTTTTCCCCATATCCCAGTCTTGGTTAAGTTTTGCTTGTACCTGTTGTACTATGTTTGTTTGCTGTTGGCTCCGGCTAAATAAACTCCAGTTTATTATTTATTATATTATTTATATACTACGTATGTAGTGTGTGATGTTTGTGATTGGGACATGTATGCTCATGCTGCGTATATCTTGTCTGTGTGTGCGTCGTATGTGCATCCTGTGTGTACATGTGTGTTTTTGGTGAGCGTGTTTGTGACAGAACACAAGCAGATTAGCACACTTTATTGCACCAGTTGGTATGTTACAATGGGTGCAGTAACACGTTAGTCCGGCTTTAACTCTCTTGCCAAACTAAAAATGTGTGTTACATTTGTACATACAAATATATAATCACTGCGCTTCTCCATGTAAAGAGCATGCAGCTAGTGAAGAAACTGGCCATACAAATGTGAAAAACAGAAAGTGAATCCCTGCGCTTCTCCCAAAGGGATAGCAATCAATGGGGAATATAAATATATGTATGGTGTAAATACCTATAAGAAAAAAGGAGACTTTTGGTATACATCCTTTGATCAAATAATGCCAAGCCTGCTAACCACGTCAAGGTAAGTCTCTATAGCAGGTCCCTATGCTAAATGCATACTAGTGTTATGTGAAATAAGACCAGAAGGGGTTAAAATATCAAAGCATATGCTTATATAACCTAGTGCAATTAAAAACTGGTATATACCAGTAGATATTCACATGTAAGTGAAGTGAAATAAGGGGACCTTGCTAGGAGATTATATACCTAGAAGAGGAGGGGCTGGCCTGCCACAAACTGCTCAATAAGCAGTTGCAGGGGATTGGCTAAATATATTCAATTACACCATAGTAGTGTTGCCCTCTAGGAGCGTGCTGCTGTGTAATTGAATATATTTAGCCAATCCCCTGCAACTGCTTAGGTCGTATTTTCGGGTCTCGGTGGAACCTTTTTCAAGGCAATAATAGCACTAGTAGTAGGAGCTGATCCGGCTTAGGCTGCGTCATCACTGGCGCTGACCGCGCTCATGCTTGAGTGGTGACGTCACCAACTCTCCAAGCATGAGTGCAGGTGTCCTGCGAATATTGCGAGCGCGCGGAGGGGGGGGGGGTTGTGTGCATGGGGGGCCTATTGAGCGTGCTTCAAACACTTTTTTATTTACTTCCCAAGCGCCAAGCTTGGGAGAGCGTACGTGCCTGTGCATGAGCGCGCGCCGCGTGAGCGGGGACGTGAGAATTTAGACATATTCCAAAGTTCGGGGAAACAGTTTCAGGCGAGGAGAATCCTGCTTGTGCAGCCAACACAACATAAACTAACAATTTCTTCAAGGTGCAGGTCTCCTCTATAACAGAGATAAAGTAGAGCTCTACACAGTTCATAATGAAGTTCTCCATTTAATGTGACAGCCAAGATCAGTGGAAAGACAACGTTTCAGGTCCTGTATAGACCTTTCATCTGACCTACTTTGTATCTTCCTTAGAGGAGACCTGCACTTAGAAGAAATCCCATGCATTTAGAGCAAGCTGAAGCGATTTTTCAGCTCTAATTGAAATTCTCTGCTGCTGTTCTTCAGGTTATGGATGTTGATTGTTTTTGTCTTCTTTTTAATCAAGTTTTCTTTTAACTTCGCATCCAGATGTAACTTGCAGCAAACCAATTGGTGATCATTCCTTGTGTCAAAATGGTTGAGGACTCTGCAGTCTTCAAATCACGTGTTTTTTGTTAGTTAGAATATAGTCAATTTAATCCTTGACACACACACCGCGCACACCCCCCACCCACCCCGCCCTCCCCCCTCTCCCCCCGTCATTTCCCCATCCTTAGGCTACGCTTATAGTGCCGGCAACGTGACGGTCGCTGGAAAATCAAATATAGATGACTTCCAGCAATCGCGACCAATCCGTCGCGTCGCGCTTACTATAAGCGCACGCAACGACGGCAATGCATTTGTTTTGCCGCGACACTGTCGCCGTCACTATAAGCGCAGCCTTATTCATAACAGCATCTTCATCTTAACTTTCCTATGCATGTTTAAAGCAGTAAACCTCCAATGCGGAACAACTGTACCATTGCTGCTTATTTCCTTGAGAAATCAATATGGCCAGATCAGCCTCCACTGAACCCATAGCAAGTTGCAATGACCTCAGGGAACGAACTCTCAGGACCTCTGATTGTATGAGCCCAGCAAGGTGTTTTTTTTTTTGTTTTAGTTACACCAGCAAACAGAGGATGTTATGGTTTCCCAGATAATGTCCTTTCTGAGTTTAGATAAACTAAATTCAGCTCCTAAGAACACCCTGTTCAGATTATGCATAAAAAATGAAAATGAATGTTTGGCAGATTGCTTTAGGGAAGGTCCATTTGGGTAAATGCTGACAAGCACTGGGTCTGCCGATGCTTTACTGCTTAAAGGAGACGTGCCCCCACTCCGTGCCGTGACTGTGCCCCCACTCCGTACCGTGACTGTGCCCCCACTCCGTGCCGTGACTGTGCCCCCACTCCGTGCCGTGACTGTGCCCCCACTCCGTGCCGTGACTGTGCCCCCACTCCGTACCGTGACTGTGCCCCCACTCCGTGCCGTGACTGTGCCCCCACTCCGTGCCGTGACTGGGCCCCCTCCCCGTGACGTGACTGGGCCCCCTCCCCGTGACTGTGCCCCCTCTCCGTGACTGTGCCCCCTCTCCGTGACTGTGCCCCCTCCCCGTGACTGGGCCCCCTCTCCGTGACTGGGCCCCCTCTCCGTGACTGGGCCCCCTCTCCGTGACTGGGCCCCCTCTCCGTGACTGGGCCCCCTCTCCGTGACTGGGCCCCCTCTCCGTGACTGGGCCCCCTCTCTGTGACTGTGCCATGCCGTGCCCCCTCTCCGTGACGTGCCCCCTCTCCGTGACTGGGCCCCCTCCCCGTGCCGTGCCCCCTCTCCGTGACTGGGCCCCCTCTCCGTGCCGTGCCCCCTCTCCGTGCCGTGCCCCCTCTCCGTGCAGTGCCCCCTCCCCGTGCCGTGCCCCCTCCCCGTGCCGTGCCCCCTCCCCGTGCCGTGCCCCCTCCCCGTGACGTGCCCCCTCCCCGTGACGTGCCCCCTCCCCGTGACGTGCCCCCTCCCCGTGACGTGCCCCCTCTCCATGCCATGACGTGTCCCCTCTCCGTGACTGTGCCCCCTCTCCATGCCGTGTCCCCTCTCCGTGACTGTGCCCCCTCTCCATGCTGTGACTGTGCCCCCTCTCCATGCTGTGACTGTGCCCCCTCTCCATGCTGTGACTGTGCCCCCTCTCCATGCTGTGACTGTGCCCCCTCTCCGTGCCATGATGTGCCCCCTCTCCGTGCCATGCCGTGCCCCCTCTCCGTGCCATGACGTGCCCCCTCTCCGTGCCATGCCGTGCCCCCTCCATGATGTGACTGTGCCCCCTCTCCATGCTGTGACTGTGCCCCCTCTCCGTGCCATGCCGTGCCCCCTCTCCATGATGTGACTGTGCCCCCTCTCCGTGACTGTGCCACCATTCCAAAAAAATAAATAAATAAGGATTTCCTCAATGTTTACAGGAAAGAGCTGTGTTCCAGCTTTGAGTAATCGGAAAACCATATAAACACTGATGTAATCTCAACAACAACAAAAAAGACTCCATTTAAAAGTTATTTTAAAAAGCTAAAGGGAGCAAAAGCAAATGATCACAACCATCGTATGAGTGGAAGACTGTGCCAGGTAAAGGGGAGGGGGGAGGGAACGGAAACTTGCCAAATTACTCACAACCCACACACTGCTTTTAATTACAACCACTGATTATATATAATTTTGTGTCCTAGCAAACGCAATTCTTTTCTGTTCTTTTCTTTTTAATTGCAGGAAAAAAAACAACAGAAATAAAAAGTAGTATTAAATGAGCACCTCTGCTTATATTTATCCATTATTATCTGTATCATTCGTATTAACACTCAAGACTAACTTTGGAAATCCATGTGAAGCTTCACATGCCTAATACGGGCTGCCAACTATTTGTATTACATACATACAGTACATATGCAGCATTAGCAAGCTCAAACCCCAAGCCCACTGCAGCATTATCTCTCTGTGAATGTCAATTGGATTGCTAAATAGTGATCTAAAGCAGGGGTGCTCAAGTCCTTAAGCTTCCCCCCAACAGGGCAGGTTTTTAGGATATCCCAGATTCAGCACAGGTGGATCAGAGGCTCAGTCAAAGACTGTACTGAAGCAGGGACTGATTAAGCCACATCTGCTGAAGCTGCGATATCCTGAAAACCTGACCTGTTTGGGGGCGGGGGGGTTGAGGACTAGAGTTCAGCACCCCTGACCTAAAGTATACAACAAAAGACAAAACTGCCCCAATGCTACATCCAATAGGGACACATTATTTAGTTCATCACAATCTGTTTGTTCTCTGTTTTGTTCTTAGAAGTATGGGGCATACAGTTAAATCATTTGGCCAAAACAGCTCAAGCCTGCACCCATGTCACAAAATTACGCCTCAGCAGGTCCTGGACTATCAGAATAACACATATATAAAACTTCCACTTTGAGGGTCATTCCATTTGTCTAAAGCAAGGGGTCTCCAACTCAGTACTCACGGGCCACCAAACAGGCCAGGTTTTATGGATATCCCCGATTCAGCACAGGTGGCTCAATAATTGGCTCAGTCAGACTGAGCCACTTGTGCTGAAGCAGGGATATCCATAAAACCTGGCCTGTTTAGTGGCCCGTGAGGACTGACTTCGACACTCCCGGTCTAAAGAAACCCACTACGACAGGATATGTATTTAGCACACTAGGTGTCTGCCGGCCCTTTAAGTCGCCCTCCAACGATGAACACTATTGTTGTGATGCCCTTGACCCCCAGCTTTCCTTGTTCCCTGCGCATTCAAACCAACAGGTGGCGGGAGGATGACGTACCTCAGCTGGTGCTCTCGAAGGTTGGACAGTGCTTCCATTCCGTGGAGGTAAGAATAAACTATCTCCAGGTCCTGCCAAGGAGAGAGACATGACATGGTTAGGATTAGGCAGCTTTCAGTAATAATACCAGGCGGCTTAGCATCACAGCAAGTCATTTAAGCCCTATAGCTGCTACAGGTACCAGGAACGTAGCCGTTCCCCTTACTCTTACGTATAGGAAGCAGGGAGGGGGAGGCGGGTCTCTGGAGCTGAACCATTCATTTCAGCTCCCAGAAATCCGTGCTTCCTGAGATACTTACCGGAGAAAGTACTGACCCTTCCAGGGGAAACAAAATGGAGCTTTAAATCTGTTATGTGATGTGGGCCAATATGAAGCAGCAACGACATCTATCGCTGATTCCTATTGGCCCACGTGACACAGGGGGGGGTTCAAAACCTGTATTAAGTATGGACACACTTTCTCCGGTAAGTAACTCTGGGGGGAGGGACAAGAAAGAAAGGCTGCTTTAAATTGCTGCAGGATACAATCGTCAGCAAAAGGGTTTAATGATAAATGTTACAGCAGTAAGCAGCAGATCATGCAATGTGAAGCCGAACAGGAGCTTCTGGCTCCAGTTTGCCATCACAAGAACGGCAAAAGCTTTTTAGCCCAAAACTATGACATTTCTAGAAGCCCGATACACACACACACACAGTGTACATTTGGTTTCAATATTTCTATAGTCCTATATCAACAGGCAGATCTATTTCATATCGTACATCCACTGCCAAGTTCCCAATGGAGAAGGACTCACAGAAAAAAAGGGACATGACAATGATGCCTAGAAGAACGTGGACAGTTTATAGCCCTGTCCCCTTACTTGAACCCAGATACTTTATCATAATACCTTCTGGGACAGTCCGCGTGAAAACATTGATTTTAGCGACTGCTGCTTCAAGGACCAGCAAATGATCGTTAAAACAGAAGACGTGGACAAAAGATCTGCATTGGGAAGTAATAGACTGGTTGAGATGCTGTGCAATCTGCTTGGAATATCTTTTTAAATACACCACGGTAGTGAGCACGCAGCATTACTATAGAACAGAGGCATAAGCAATATCATCATCATCATCATCATCATCATCATCAATCACAAACCAGCTTGTGATAGACACAAGGTGCCATCTTAATCAGGTACGTCATTGCAAAGGAAAATCAACTGGCTTATTAAAAACTTACATTTTTAAAATTGTATTTATTTTTGCTATTATACATATTAGCGCAGTATGAACATGCATGCCCACTGCAATGGCTCATCTAACATAGCGCTTTCTCTGTCACCATTTCATGTGCCTGCTGTCTGAGGATTTAGACTAGGAGTGGCCAACTCCAATCCTCAAGAGACACCAGCAGGTCAAGTTTTAAGGATATCCCTGCTTCGTTGACTAAGCCACTGATTGAGCCACATGTGCTGATGCAAGGATATCCTTAAAACCTGACCTGTTGATGGCCCTTGGAGGACTGGAGCTGGCAAACCCATGATTTGGACCAATGCACCATCACTGAGCTCTTTGCACTGGTGTAAAGTCTAGGAGCCCTACAATTTTATTAGGTCTCGAGCAAGCACACTAAGCCAATCTGACCTCTCTTAACACAAGACAACTGTGATCTCTTTAATTATACTGAGCTTCTCTCAGCTACTCTGCAGCCAATGGAAGAGAGATCACGGGTGTACCCTGCGATGTGGGTGTGTGAAAGGGGTGCCAGTAGCCCAAAAATACCCAAATCAATGGCCGCAGCATGTTTGTACGTCAACAATAATAGATTGCTAAAGAAACAAATGACACCGCAAAGTCACTTGTACTGTATGAATATATTTTCTGCACAGAAATATGCAAAAGTTTACTTTTAGAACATGTCCACCACTAAGGGTACAAGTTCCTCGAGCAGTGGAGTTAAAATGCAGAGCTAGATTTGTTATTGTCGGCTTACATACTGTCAGTAAGGAATTGACGCTCGTTATCTTTATTTTGGTACTCTGCATTCTGTAGATGACAATAACCAGCCTGAGCTGAAAAGGTCAGGATTGGGAAGTAAGAAACTGTTATTGCCAACATTTCTTTAGTTGAATAAATAACAGTACGCCGCCGTTATCGACGGGGGAATAAAATCGCATGGAAAAACATGGCTTTAACGCAGCTTTTAATAACTTGATGAAACACCCTACAGAATAGATATTCTGCAGAGTAACATTCCAGATGGATAGGGGAGTTTTCTGTCCACTAAGCATTAGGCAACCAGCCAAGAGGGGCGGGGGGGGTGTGGGGGGGAAGAACACTATGCATTAAAAAAGTAAATACACACGTAGCAAGTTCTATTATACGTCTGTTTGATAAATTGCTGTCTTATCAGACATTAAGTAAGACAAGTACGTTTCTCCAGAGAAGTGGACAGTTGAAACAAATGATCCTTCTACTTCTCCATGCACCGAGCTACTGGAATACCAGGGCACATAATACCGGCATTCCTGGACACTCAATGTTTCATTCCAAATTCTGGTGACATGCACGTTTGAGCCCATCAATATCGGGGCGAGGGATCGTGCACCTGGTTTGTTTAATGTGTTGGAATAGAAAATACCAACAAAAAAATGTCCCTTTATTTATACATTTGATCACCCTTTTCATCTACCCACTCTATGTCTTTCTGCAATCTGCCACCACATATCTCCATGTACGTCCTGCTGTATGAGAATGAAGAAAATAAAGAGTTGTTGCCAAATATTAAACAAAAATGACATTTCCAATTAATACAATCTGCTTCGTCGCAGTCCACTCTGTACCCTGCACAAACGGTTACCTTGGGGAAACTATCCGATTTATTAATCCGTTTACGCTTTCTGCTGGTACTTAATGCAGCGTTTCATTCACAAACCTATGTGAGTTTTTTTTTTTTTTTTAATAAATCAGTTGCCTAGCATTAGATACCATTTACTGCATTTCTCCTTTATCCCCCCACTCTTTTTGCCTTTTTTTGATGTATTAAGCTTCCTTGGGTTGCCATCTGCATGCGATGGAGAGCAGGATCCTTGCCGATCAATCACGGGAGAATGGATCGATCGGCAGCTTAGATAATTGCGTTGCCATAAATGTAAGGAACAGCTGCATTACAAAACATACACACACACAAAAAAAAAAAAACGGCAGGAGGAAACGTAGCTTTAATGCACAAAAGAAGCCAATGTGCTTCATCGACACATCATTCTGAGCCCAACAGGGATTCCATAGCAGACTGACATTTATATTATATGTACCGATTGTGTAATACAGGTCATCTAAATATTTACAAAAAGAGACAGGAAAGCCCAAAGCTACATCCAATATGGCAAAAATACACAGTGAAATACCTATATTTTCTCTTGAAAAGGGGTCATTTAGTTAAACCCTGTGGCCAAAGCATTATAAGCCTACAAGCCATATCAAGGCATGACCAAATTTGCAGGTCGTAACACTACCGGATTCAAATTCTCATTTACCTCTATATTTGGAGGGAGAATGATCACATTGGATCTGTCCAAACCCAGTAACATGAAAAAGACCTGCTAACTTGGAAAGTGGGGAGGGGCGAGCTTAAACCCTGGGGGGAAGGGCCACTAACCTCCAAACCGCAGAGAACAAGTGGAAAAAGTTAATAAATACACAGAATCCCAGAAAGCTCCAGAAGACCCGAAACGTAATATGTAATTATATAGTAAATAACTTTTGGCATATCTGTAAATGATTATACAAATCTGCATTTTAGTGCTCAGGGACAGATTTGGGGTTAACTGCAATAATCCCTCCACTGGGGAAACCAAAATCAAGAACCAAGCAAAGGAGGTGTTTATCAGACCTCAAAATTAAGCTGTCGATGGGAACCGAAGAATGAATGTACATATTTGATAGAATACATCCAATAATAATAATAGCATGTTCTTGTATAGCGCTGCTTGTTCTACGTAGCTCTTTACAGAGACATTTTGCAGACACAGTCCCTGCCCCGTGGAGCTTACAATCTATGTTTTTGGTGCCTGAGGCACAGGGAGATAAAGTGACTTGCCCAAGGTCACAAGGAGCCGACACCGGGAATTAAACCAGGTTCCCCTGCTTTAAACTCAGTACCAGTCAGTCACTGAGCCACTCCTTCTCCCTAATGGTTTCTTTAGCAATTCTTCTCCATTCAATTGGCTTCCCATAGCCATTGAAGTTATAAAAAAAAAACTGATGTGAAATAGTTGGATATGCCAAAATCAATATTAACATTATTAGAATTATTAATATTATTAGCATTGGCATAAAAAGAAAGTGAGTATAACAGCATTGAGGGGTTCTTAACCTAGAAGAGAAGCTCTATTTTGTCTTTATAAATGTAGCATCTCTGTGCAGAAAGATATAGCTCACAGGCCGTTATTGTCCTGGATGACTTCGCTAGGGTAGAACATTATTTCTAGGTTGCCAGGGGCAACGCTGGCAGGATCATGCAGGCAAGAAACCTGCAGTGAGTTCTAACTCTATTACACTCCCTGAGCTATGACACCATCACACACTGAAGGGACAGACATCTACTAACAGGGGAGACACAGGAAGCCATGCAAATCAAAATTCCTGTCTGCTCAACCACACAACTTGGAGAGAATACATATAGCCAAGCTAAGTGTCCTTTCTATGGGATACATTATGTTAGTGAGGCAGAGAAGGGAGGCAAATAGCACCTTATCCGTGGTCCAACCACAACGCACTTAGGCTGAGTTTATAGTGCAGGCTACATTGACGGCGACACGACCGGTGACGTCACCCGTGGCAAAAGTTGTAATTGAGTTTTTGCGATGACACACACACACACACACACACACACACACACACTTCTAGCTGCTGACCCCGAATACCAAAAGCTGATGCTCTTTAATCCCACTGCAGAAATTCACTAACACACGGATACACACGCACACCATTTGGTGCACACATTTTAGCACCGACACCCAGACACATACCCAAATACATAGGGGTTTATTCATTAAACTTCGATAGTGCACACAGAAATGCCCTGCACTTCAATGGGAATTTCAGTGTGATTGTGCATCAATAGGCACAGTTTAATAAAACCCACAATACAGTCTAAACAGAGTTATTCCGACATACAGTATACAATGACGTATACAAATTTGCACATGCTCCCTTACACATGTACAAAGACACACACATGCTTATATTTATATACTGCTGACAGGTTTCTTTCCCTTTACTTATGCGGGTGTTACTATATATCTATATCCATACAAATACACTCGCACGCGGAGAGTTGATATTGGCAGCCAGCGAGTAGGGCTGCCAGCTGCGGCAGAAGAGGACTGAAGACATGGCTACGGAGCTATATGCTATATGGTGGAAGACCGGGGAATTCGGCTGCACGCGCCGCCAGCCTCGCAGGCGCACGTGCAGCGCAGGCAGCGGGGCCGAAGCATTTCATGCTGAGAGATTATGGGGAAAGACAGGGTTGCAGACATGACCACATTCACATCTCAGACAGAAGTGGTCTCTTTACTTGATGAAGATAGAAGCAAGATAATGGCCAGCAAGGGTGTGTGACAAGGAGACACCATGTCACCAAAGCTTTTCACAGCAACACTTGAAGAATTGCTCAAGACATTTAATTCGGAAGAAAAAGGGAATAAAAATCAACGGGGAATAGGTCAGTCACCTACGATTTGCAGGGTTTACATTTGCCATAAATTCAGAATACCTCCGTCAACACATCAAAGAACGTGCAGAGGCAAGTAAGGAGATGGGCCTCCATATGACTCCAGCAAGACAAGCGTGATGTTCCACAAATTGATGACTCCTTTGGAATGAAAACAATAGGACAATGAAGATGTGCTGGTCTAATTTCTTCTAAATGGGCTCAATCCTTCGAGGGAACCTTCCACTCTGATGCAAAACCAAACGGTTTGACCAGTGTATCCTATCCGTGCTCCTGTATGGATGTGAAACTTGGACCCTACATACAAAGCCAATTCAGAGGCTTCAAAAAAACTCAAAAGAAGTATGGTGAGACGTACAGTATGCTGGGTATTATCTGAAGAGACAGGAAAAAGAATGAATGGGTTTGAAATCAAACAAAAGTCTGTGACATCATCACAAGGGTGAAGAAATTAAAATGGCCTTGGGCCAGTCATATCGGAAGAAATTACCATCGTTGGACAAAGATGGTACTTGCCTGGATTCCAAGGGCCTTCAAAAAATGGGTTGGAGCAACATGGAGGAGAGAGGCCTGCAACAGCAGTAAGTGGAAGACCCCAAAGTTCGTGAAAATGCCACCCTAATCTTATTAATGATTCAAAAGTTTGAAGCACAGGGGAAAAAAAAAAAAGAAAATGGTGTTTGGGCAACTAAACAGAATCACCCAAAACGTATATCAGTTGCAAATCAGGTATATCCTTAGTTGCTTATTCAAATGTAAACTTTTCTGTACAACACAGAACATTTGAAGCATTAGTACCTCCCAAAGAATGGTAACAATGAGCGCAACGGGGGGGAGGTCACTTGTGCCCAGATTTTGGTTTTAAAGCAGAGGCGCAGTGAAATTGCTGTCTCAGCCTTGACAAAGCACGCTCAGCGAAACGTATGTCGGGATGTGATGTCATCACGTCAAAGGGGCGGTCTCAGTGCTCGTGATCGGAGCACGACCGCTTCTACTAGCTCTCCGTTTGTAGCTATGCTAATGCACTAATGTGCATCATTGATTTTAATCCAAGTAGTACCCACTGCTTTAAGGTATAGACTACACAAGCACCTTGTATTTGCTAGATGGTGCATCGCTATTAAGCGCAACTAGCAGGGCTACTGAACACGGTCAGATACATTTTTTTACCGTCTCCATCTCAGGACACAATATTTACACAGGCACTACTTGTGCAATGTTATACCAGCTTCTGATCCTACCTACCTGTGCTTATTAGTCCTTTGTGACTTGAGGCTAATCGTGTCTAGGCTAGCACGCTACCTTATTCGTGTACTGTACGCACCAAGCTGTACGGGCAGGCAGACCCACTAGCTTACTTCTGTCACAGTGAGCTTGTCTGTTGTAGCACTTATACCTATATGTGCTAAACGAACGTACACAGTGATCCTACCACTGGTCAGACCGAGATTTCAGATCTGTCATACTAAAAGACTGTACCTTAATCCAGACCACACATGTGCATACTTTAGACACTGTATATTTCCCACTCAGTGTTCTACTACACTGACTAGCCCTAGATACTACAGGTCAGCCGTTTCACTCTGGAATGTGAATGGCCCATTCAGAGTATTAGTGTTGTTCTCACCACTCACTCAGTGACCATCCCACACTGACCTCAGGATTGAGGCAGGATACATATAGCTGTCATTACCAATACAGTATTGAACTGGCACTATCATCCCTCCTGTGAGGGCAGTATATTGGTAATATCTATTGCTGTATCCGACTGGCTTTTAATAATTCGCTGTCATATTGGCTTCGTTAGAGTCACATTATCCTGACTCTTTAGCGGTCTATTTTATTTGAGTTATTACTCCTAATAAAGTGTTTTCAATTATACACTCCTCACCCATCACACATTCACACTACCATATTCTCCACTACTGTACCTGTGATCTCAAGTGACTTGGTGCTCTCCTTTGGGGTCCTGTTTCTCTGTGTTGCTTAAACAGAATCACCCAAAACGTAGAACAGTTGCAAATCAGTATATCCTTAGTTGCTTATTCAATGTAAACTTTTCTGTACAACACAGAACATTTGAAGCATTAGTACCTCCCAAAGAATGGTCAGTAACAATGAGCGCACCAGGGGGGGGAGGTCACTTGTGCCCAGATTTTGGTTTTAAAAGCAGAGGCGCAGTGAAATTGCTGCTTTGCGTTCAGAATGGTCTGGAAAGGGTGGCAGTCCTGTGTGCTTAGCTTTTTCTTGCTGTAATGTAGCCATGTAACAGATCTTTGTGCGGTTTCATGTCATGTTTTCCTTCTGGTTTTTATTATGTGGCAATGAAGAGAAATCAGCCTCCACATGCATAGAGTTTTGACTGAAAGGCGTACAGCTGACATTTTCCCCACAGAAGTCAATAGGATTCAGATTAAATGATGAATGCTTATTTTATCATTTTTAAAATGATTTGAATAATTAACAAAAAAACAGGCTGATGAATATTTTTTTTTTTACAAGTACTTCAATGTGATATGTACTTTTTTTACCTGCTACGCGAGACAGGTTGATGGGATGGTGCCTTTTTACCTAATTCCAACACATGTAAGTATTTTTAAACTATTTGTTAAGTTATTATATAAACAATGTGTGCTGAGCCGGGAGGGGTTTGATTTCCTTAGCTACTTTTTTTTGTCAACACACAGATCCCCAACAAGCTCATAGAAATCCCAAACATTACCACATAATATTTTTTATATATATATATATATATATATATATATATATATATATATATATCCATCCAGAGGAGTGCTAGTGGGCGTGGCTAAATGTATACAACAAAAAACAAACAAAGATGCCCAAAGCTACTTCCAATGTGACAAAAATTACACAGTGCAATACCTATATATTCTCTTGAAAAAGGGTCATTTAGTTTAACCCTTTGGCCAAAGCGTCTTAAGCCTGCTGCCACTTTCAAGGCATGACCGTAGCAGGTCCTAACACTTCCTGGGTTAAAATTCTTATTTACCTGTATAATTACAGGAAGAATGATCACATTGGATCTGTCGTAACCCAGCAAAATGAAACTGACCTGCCAACTTGGAAAGTGGGGAGGGGCGAGCTTAAACCTTGGGGGGGAGGGGCCACTAACCTCCCAAAAACAGCTGAGACCAGCTGCACATAGTTAATTAACATACAGATTCCCAACAAGCTCTGAGAAACCCCAAACATTACCACATAATATATATGTATACAAGTGTCCAAAGGAGTGCTAGTGGGCGTGGCTAAATCTGTACAACAGGTTTAAGCTCGCCCCTCCCCACTTTCCAAGTTGGCAGGTCAGTTTCATTTGGCTGGGTTACGACAGATCCAATGCGGAGCATTCTTCCTGTAATTATACAGGTAAATAAGAATTTTAACCCAGGGAGTGTTAGGACCTGCTACGGTCATGCCTTGAAAGTGGCAGCAGGCTTAAGATGCTTTGGCCAAAGGGTTAAACTAAATGACCCTTTTTCAAGAGAATATATAGGTATTGCACTGTGTAATTGTTGTCACATTGGAAGTAGCTTTGGGCATCTTTGTTTGTTTTTTGTTGTATACTTTGTTTGTCTGATGTCCTGTGTGGCCAGAGCCTCCCTCTCTCCTCTTCCCCTCATCTTTGTGGGTTCTCAGAAAGAAACAGGGTGGGATCAGGTTAAATAAAACACTTTCCTCATTCAGACACCCCTTAAGAAATTCAAATATGTACAAATTTAAATTTTAATGAATTTCAAAAATGAAAGATTCAAAATATTTGCTATCAGCATGGTTAGATGTGTTTCGGGACGCCAATCACGGTTACATTCTCTACAACAGGTTTGCAGGCTGCCTACAAGAGATTGCACCTGTTGCACAGTTTTTGCCTTCGTATGCCACGCAGAAAAGGTGTTTGCATTGCCCCCCTCCCATACTATTCCAATTCTGAGGCAACACACTGCTAAATGTCCTTTCAATACTGAAAGACCAGCGCCAAAGCGGCACAAGTCTTCCGGAGATCACCGCCACCTGATGGCTTGGGGTAGCGATCACAAGTTGGAGGCCAGGCCCTTTGTGATGCAAACGGAACAGGTTATGTTGCACAGGTTAATGTAGGTTAATTAAGGTTGTGATACCTTAATGGGGACTTTCCAAGTGTCTCCTTCAAATGCACCATAAGGCTATTGGCCTGTGAAACTATAACAGTCACAAATACGTCAGCGTTAAATCACGGTGTTGTTCCATACCATACAATAAATATGTACACCCAAATAGACCACCAGTAAGAGACCGCTCTTTGTAAGCCTTGAAGTGGGTGTGGCAGGGTTCAATTGCCCAAAAAAGCAGAGGTGCAAACCCACGGGTAAATAAACGTGTGACATGCTCGCGCTTTCCTAGCAGCGCTCCCCCATCTCATTAGGTAGTACTGTACATGGTGTTCTGATAAAAAATAAAAAGGGACACTTTTTCAAAAGAAACAATTTATTCCCCCCTAGGAAAACATTGAACAATGTACCTATGACAACATTTCTTCCAACAGAGCAGAAATGCCAGGCTCACGGGAGCAGGGAAACAGCTCGCTGCAGGGCATTAGCCTTTCTCCGATCGCTCCTATGGCTAGCGCTGGGTGACCTTTAACACAGAGAGTTAATAGGAAGGAGTTCTCCTGGGATGTGAGCTGTGTGCTTATGGTCTAATCCAATACTGCCAGCAGTGTCTAGCACTCACCCGTCCAATTACTGAAAAGGTTAATGACTTCTGACTAGAAGGGAGGGGAGGTGGGGGGGGGAAGCAGCAAAAATGCAAGTAATACCCTTTTTGACAAAAGAATGCATTTGAAACACTTCTGTAATTAAAAGGGGTAAAGAAAATGTGCAATAACTGGAAATTACTCCCAATTCAGCTAGCATTAACACACATCGAAACTCGCTCTAGTTTTCTGGCTGGCTATATGGGATTGCACCTTTTCATATCTTTATGCCTTCACCAAGGTGAAGCATTTAAAAAAATAAAATAAATTAAGCTGCTATTTTCCAACTTCTCGTCAATCTGGACCATGGTAAATTTGGGTGATTTGGTTTCCTTAACTCTAATTATTTTGCAGTGCCACATGAGTGAAGAAGCAGAGAAAACAGGTGCCTTTAAACTGTTTTGAGGAATAAACACACGGAGGCTTAATAACTGTCAAAGTCCTGGCACCACATGCTGAATTTGCCATAAATTAAAAGTATTGAAGCGTGCAACATCTTGTCTGGCATATTTACTGTAGACATCGTTTAATAGCTTTTCCAATTTAGACATGCAAAAGAGCTCTTCGGGAATGGCAAGTCACGTACAGAGCTTTCTAAGCCTCCCAGGACTCTTCAACATCAACAGGCCACAGTGGGTTAAATCTGGGTGCGTGCTGCATTCTAAACGTTATACCTAGGAGCATCTTCCAGCAATGTTTACTAAAAGAGCTTGCAAGTACGGTAATTAGAGGTAGGTATGGGGGGTGGGGGGATATACATTCCTGGCCTGGTTCGTCCCCCATTTTCTGATGCGAGAGGTTGAGCTTTGGGTGCAGGAAACACTTTGTTGACAGTCGTCCCCTATTCAGAGAACTAGTGGAAAAATAGCCAAATGTTTGATTTAAGCATGGTTGTATTTGTTCAGGGAAGCCGATGTATTGTTCAGTTGTTAACTACTTATTCACTTTTGTGACTTAAGTGGCACTGCCATTTTTCATGTGTGCCTGCGTGGTTTCTAAAAAAGCTCTGTATACACCTTATGTATTTATAAAAATGTTTTACCAGTTACCTCTCGTTTGCAAGTATGTCCTGGGGCTGTTATGATAATACGTGGTTGCGTTAAATTAACAGAGGTTAAACATTATATTTAAAGACATGTCATGGACAGAGATGATATATGTTATGGGCGTATGCAACCGTTACAGACAAGATTAATGGGTCATATCTATGAAGATCTCCCTCGCTGGTCTGTAATCCAGGATCAATACAGATATTGGGAGTTTACAGCAATAATTTCTGATACTAAAAGCTGCTACAGTATGTGCTTTTACATTGTGTGAATTGACTGCAGAATAGGGACAAATGCGAATTCTGGGGTATGAGAACCATAATAAGCTTTTCATGCCATAGAACACACAACTCCGGTTCAGAAAGTGTATTAATGCATCAGTCGCCAGTCATCTAGATTACAGATTGTTATGTTATATCTATACAAAGTATTTGTTGAGCAGATCTGAGAGTACTGTATCCAAGTCTGAGGCAAAAGATAAAACAATGTAACAATATAATTAGAACAAGAGATTCACTAAAAACTCTTAAGCGGGCAGTCCTTCCAAGGACCGGAAATAGCAAAATAGCGCTGTGTTAATTGCATAAATATAGGTGGGTAATAATAACAATAATAGCATGTTCTTGTATAGCGCTGCTAGTTTTACGTAGTGCTTTACAGAGACATTTTACAGAGACATTTTGCAGGCACAGGTCCCTGCCCTGTGGAGCTTACAATCTATGTTTTGGAGCCTGAGGCACAGGGAGATAAGGTGACTTGCCCAAGGTCACAAGGAGCCGACACCGGGAATTAAACCAGGTTCCCCTGCTTCAATCTCAGTGCCAATCAGTGTCTTTGCTCACTGAGCCACTACCTCTGTGTAAAACACACCCCCAGACAAGTATAGGTCATCTGAAAATTGTTTAGAGACTTTCATGGTTTCCATTATAAACAAAATGCTTTCAGTTGGGTGTATAATCTTTACCTAATTGTGTGATGACACGGTTGATACATTTTTGTATATACACAGGTAATGATTTCCTTCATGCTCATTGCATGAATCAAATAAATACACCAAAAGGCCACTAGATGGCAGAGTATGACTTTCAATATGGAAGGGAGCACACCTCCCTCAATACTAGTCCCTGTTGCTTCCTAATCTAACAGTTCTATCATTAGGGCTATAGGCATAATACCAAGCACTGTTTGTTCAGGTATTATACACTATACCAAAGGAATACCTAAGCAAGACTTCAAAAGTAAGTGAAAAGTGACGTGTGCACGTTCAGAGTCACTTATATAACGCTCATACGTAGGGTTGGACAATAATAGACATGACATATATATCATATTTATCATGACATCTGTGTAATAGGATAAATGACAATAACGGTTTTAATGAATTTAATAAAATGTTTCCACAATAAATATTAAAAATCGGTAACTTAAAAAGGTATTTAGATTTAACCTTTAATACAGGTCAAATGTGTTTTGTTTTTATTGACATGAAATATTGTGTTTAAGTTAAACACGCTTGCTTGCTTTCGCCTGAACATCAGCGATAGGGCTGGGAAAGGAATTTAGAGGAAGGGGGGGAAAGGTTTCTGTGGGAAAATAGTACCACAATGCTTGAGGGATGGAGATGTGAAGAAATGGTGCCATGATCCCATTTACATTGGATGCCTTAATTCAGGGGGGTGAAATCTTTTTTCCCTGCTCCCCCCTGCTGGCTTTCCCCCTCTCTTACCTTGATTTAGACGTCCTGGCGTCACGTTGTCATGGCAACGTGACGTCATTTGACGCCGTGTTGCCATGGCGACATGTCACCAGGAGCGTCTGAATCTAGGTAAGTAAGGGTTTAACAGAGGCCCTGCAGCTCCCCCGGCATTCATTTAAATGCCTTCGGGAAGCTTGCGGGGCATCTGTAAACCCCGCGCCCCCCCCCCCCCCCGCAGCAGATCACGCACGCCCACCCCACTTTGCGCACTGCTGCCTTAATTGATGCTGCAGTGTCTTAAGTTGCATGTCCCTAAAATATCAACCTTGTCCGAGTGATAGTAATACAGTACCATAAAAAAAACATGTCGACATATCTTTTATCATTGTGCTAGTACCGTGATACTGTACAATGCGCTATATTGCCCAATTCTGCTCCCACCTACACCTTGGGAAGAAATTTAAAATTAGGTACTAAAACCCAAGTTGACAAGTTCTTAAAACTTACAGCAAGTAAAATGTTAATATTTTATTAAAAACATGGTATAACTCACCAGTAGAATTGACTATCATCGTCATTTTCCAGTGCTTTATGAAACATAATCCCAGCAAGCTCTAACCCCAGAACCCACCACATTATATTATACACACACACACACACACACACACACACACACACACACACACACACACACACACACTATATTATATATTTGTGTCAAAAAGTGTTACTGAGCATGGCCAAATGTATACGACAAAAATAGATAGTTAAATACTTCAGTGTTAGTATTCTCATGAGTAAGGGTCATTTAGTTAAACCTTGTGGCCAAAGTATTATAAGCCTTCAGCCACGTCACAGCATGACCAGTATGCAGGTCCTAACACTACCTGTGAACATTCTCCTTTACCTCTGCTGGAGGGAGAATGTGCTTTATGTCTCAAGAACAGATTTCATTTGGTCAAATTATTCAGTTTTCATGCTGAAGAAATGATACCAGGTATTTTTTATTTTGCACGAACTGCCTGAATTGTAACTTTTTCTGTTCTGGTCAACATGCAGCATTGTGAAATCCATTTGTTCGTAAAAACACTTTTTCAGGACCCCTTTTTGTGAATCTCCTTCAAAACTCAAGCCCCACAGCCGTGGCATTATATTGTATTCACATTGTTTTAATAAGAGAGTATATGTCTCTCTACCATCCTCCCACAATAAAACACTATCCCCCATACTGCTCTTTGTTCAGCATCTAATCATTCACCTGAACATTTACCTGTAAAGTATTTCAGTAAATTTCACATTTACAGCTTTTAAAGCACATTATTGTGTTCCAACATATGCTTAATGCCTCTTGCAATATAGTTATAAAAAAAATTGGTACACACACACACACACACACACACACACACACACACACACACACACACACACAGTGGACAAAACATAAGTTACTTTGGCGCAAGCGTTAAGCGTCAGGGATGGAGGTGGGGTGGGAGGCACGAATGCACTGACACATATGGCCACTGACCCACACAGTGTGATATGAGAGCCGAGGCGAGAAGAGTCTTGTGTCGCTTCGACTCACTCCCACCCCCAGCCACTCCTCTGTCAATCACCGCCGCAGCCGGTCTGTACGCTCGCAAAGCAGCATTGGGCATGGGTGCTGGAGGGCACCGATGCCGTTCACGGAAGTCACCGATAGGTCAGTCAGCGTTGCTCTCAGTACAGGTGCTAAATTGTATGCGCGGGCGCCTAGGATTTCTTTCTATACTCACATACTTTAAATTTACATTAAAAGATATATTTTGCAGATATGCACTAAAAATCTGAAAGAATTCTGTGTGGTTCGGTGATTCAAACACCACAAGGTCAGCAGTGTACATTTGCTATGAATTTACAGTGAAAAAATGTAAATAACATGGCAATTTACTAGATATGTTGTCAATTCTGAGAATGAGGAAGGAGGAGACAAAGGGCCATGTTTACTAAACAATGCTACTCCATAAGACACCTTGCAACACAGCTTAGTAAATATGGCCGTTCAAGTGAATGGGTGTCTTCCATCACAGAACGAGCCTTGTGGAGTAACACCGTTTAGTAAATATGGCCCTTTACTGTCAATTTATGTGAAGTCATTACTTAGTACATCGAAAAATATATTTAACCAAAACAGAATTTAGGTTGCTAGTTTTTTTTTATGAATAAAGTGTCACAATGTTTCAAACTTAGTGTTGATATTTAGTGGGCGGGTCCAGCGGAAGAGATTGTACACTGTGAGAAAGGAGACACCTGTTATCAAACATTAGAAAAAACACTGAGATCAGAGGAAAAGCCAGGCAAGGAAGACATGTATAAATATGGAGCAGAATAACTGGTGTGATATTAGTAACTGCTATTTTGACAGTACTGTCAGTCCTAGCAAATTCGGCTTTAGGACAGGGCTGCTCTCCAGACTGAATATATTTATAGCTGCAACTTAACATAGTATTTTCAGTAACTAAATACATTGTGTTTACATTTATCCCTGCAGTTACCCCACATACATCATATCAGATGAATCTAAGAGATAATACGGCTCTAGTAAGAGAAGTCATGTAAGTGATCCCTCCGCTGCGTTCTAGTGATCTATACAAAACTGGCTCTGCATGGAGACCTGCAGCAACACCTGCGATGGAGACCGTCTCCGTCAGGCACACTAGGTATCGGGAACGCCTTCAAAAATGTGTGGCACACGTTTGTAAACACGTCACTTGACTGAAGGACAATTCCTCTATTAAAAGTGCACAGTGTCTTTGTGGTCTATAATTTGCTCCCCATTTATGTCATGTCAAAACGGGACCTGAAGGGAGAGTCCCGGGGAAGTGTTTTGTTACAATGAGCTCATTAGTCTGAGCAGTTCTTTGAATGTATGCAGCAGCATGGCAAACAGCGCCTGGGGGTTACACTTTGCATTCTGCCTGGATTCGTCACACTACACTATTAGAACAACGTCGCACTTTGCCAGCCTCCTCACGGTGCAGCCATAAATTACCTGCTTATTAAGTTAAAGCAAAAATCCGACCGCTAAAAAAAAAAAAAAACTATTTAGAACAGAATCTGATAAATTTACAGTATTTCTAACTTTTCATTTTTCCCCCCAAAATCTTTATTTATATTTTGCAGTTTTCACTTGTTTATTATGTCATGTGGCCTCAGTTGTTACCATGGCGACCTCTTGTCTTATTAATGTGAATGGCAGCGACCATTTAAACCTCCCAGGGAGACAAATATTCAGAATTCAGCCAGAAAATGTAATAGAAAGTCTGGGATTGCTGACATCGGGGACATCCCTTTAGGTTGGAGGAAAGGAGATTTCACCAGCAACCAAGGAAAGGGTTCTTTATAGTAAGGGCAGTTAAAATGTGGAATTCATTACTCATGGAGACTGTGATTGCAGATAATATAGATTTGTTCAAAAAAAGGTTGGACATCTTTTTAGAAAGGAAAGGTATACAGTACAGGGATATACCAAATAAGTATACAGTACATGGGAAGGATGTTGATCCAGGGAATAATCCGATTGCCAATTCTTGGAGTCAGGAAGGAATTTATTTTTCCCCTTATGAGATATCATTGGATGATATGACTCGGGGGGTTTTGTTTGCCTTCCTCTGGATCAATAAGTAAGTATAGATAGGATAAAGTATCTGTTGTCTAAATTTAGCATAGGTTGAACTTGATGGACGTACGTCTGTTTTCAACCTCATCTACTATGCAACTATGTAAAACATCAACAAAGGGACTTTGCAATAAGAACATGAAAGGCGGTCTACATACTGTATTTGTATGGTGCTTGTTGCTTTCAAGGGCCCCGTTGTACCAAGGCAAATACCAATATTCATTTATACTGGTATCCCCCAGTATACCAATGGCCTACAATGTTACCCAAACAGCCACTGCAAATTAAATTAAATGTAAAAAGTTTTAATTTGGCTTACAGAAGGATTGCCTCCATACTGTACATACTGTAACATAATATAGACAAGATATTCTAAAAATACAGGCTACATACATTCTAGTTATAGTGTACGTACATGAGACTACAGATTAACACCAATTAACTTTCATATGCATTACATAAAACAAGCCAAGTTTAGTCTCTAGTAGTAATAAGTAGGGCACTACTGTGATTTGATGCATATATAAAATAATGCAATGTGGCAGCATATTCAATCTCACGAAACACAATAGCGCACCACTACTGTAGGTGGCACAGTTTGCCTTTAAAGCAGCTATCTGGCTTAAATAATTAGGGGGAAGAAAGTGAAAAAAACGAAGAAGAAAAAATACCGAGAGAGCCCCCATTTAGCAGAGAATGTTGCGCTCAGAAATGGATTAACCAATGGGATAAGGGGGGAAGTCCTCATGACCAATGATGTTCTCCCTATTATGTTAGCAATGATGTGCCTGGCAGGTATTTTCTATTCTCAGAAATGCTGGGTGCAAATAACTTCAGGAACCACCCAATTCAGTAAATAAACAGGGCAGCAATTCGATCCATAACATTTATTTATAAAATGTTTTTACCAGGAAGTAATAGATTGAGAGTTATTACCTCTCGTTTTCAAGTATGCCCAACGGGCACAGAGTTATTGAAGGAACGCCGAAAACCACATATATGGCATTGCCGAGAACTGAACCGGTACTTTGATTTACTTAAGGGAGTCTTCAGTGTTACCCGATTGCCAAATAAAGACAAGCAGCCAATGTATTCTGAGGTTTTGGGTGGAACTCGCCTGCACTGAATGAGTCGTAATGCTCCCTGGCAGTGAATTGTTCAAACATTTATTTTTTTTAAAGTCACATTTCTGCAGTTTTTAATTTAAGTTTATACAGGCAAATAAAAATATAACTTGTGAGCACATCCCCATGTCCCAGACAGGTCTGCAACCCTGCTTTTCCCCGTTATCTCTTAGCATACAGCGCTTCCACTGCAGCCAGGAATTCTGGGAAAGTACATGCTTATGAGCACTCGCAGCGTCACTTTTTGCTTCATGTCCATTTTAACACAAAGCCTTATAAACTTATGCCTGCTCTATTACACAGCATTTTCAGCACAGCCTGGATTTAAAACGTGCATAGCCAGAAAACCTAATTAACTTTACAAATGATGTTTAGGGGATGACACATTCTTGAGCATTATTATTATATAGCACAACAGGATGTTCGATTGAAGAAGAATTGGAACTAAAATTCTATATAATACCACGACATGCAAGTATTTACCTCTGTCACATTTGCACAGTTTGTGGCATTTAAAATCTATGCCTGCGGATAGAAGAGCTACTGCTAATTATACTAGATTTGTTTGACTTATTATAATGCGCAAGTATTTCAAATGGTAGCACATGCTCTCTCCCGCACATGAAACTAGACAAAGCGACACTGGTAATCAGACAAGCGAGTACCTAGAAAGACAGAACATCGCCTTCCCTCTTAGCACATTAAATTACTGGATACTTGGAAAGATTACTATGATCTATTCTAAGGGAAAGGGAAATGAGCGTAAAAAATGAAGATTAGATATGGAGAGCTGCCAACCTTGCCAGGGACAAAACACTAGAAATGACACTGTGTGTTAAACGTTAATTCTATGCCCAATGAGGAGACCAAATCGGATTGCAATAGTCCTGGCAGGTAATGGGGCGTCATCTTTTGGGGAACATTAATGAATATACAAACACCTTAGGTGTATAAAACTGAATCGGCAAAAACAGTGACTTTTACATTATACTACCATAAAGGTCAGGCTCATGAAACAAGACTAAGAAATTAAAATCTTGTAGCAAAACAGAAGGGGAGGGGACACTTGAGATTTAATATTATATATTGACTACAAATCAAAAGACCAAATAAAAGTGGAATGAAACCACGATGGCCCACAGACTAGAAGCAAAACAAATCCTGCTGTTCTTCAATACACTTTAGAGGGGAAAAAAATTCCATTTTAACGCAGCAATATTTTGGTGGAAATGTATGTATTGTGTTCAGAAAAATCTTCTCTTCCTCAAAGACGTATGAAACTTGGAGAAATGTAGACCCTTATCGTTATATTAATCTCCATAAAATGCTTTGTATTCACACAGCAAACTTTGGGTAGGCTGCAGTTCAACTTTCAAACTTAAGGGACACAGCTGAAGGATGTAGGTTTAACAGTTGACGAAGACAACCAGGCAGAACTATCACTTAGTAGTACCGGCGGTCCTCTGTTATCCGACGCAATGCGCTACTCAAAATGGCGTCGGATAGCGAAGCGTCGTAAAGCGAAACACATTTTCCCAAAGGATCACTGTTTAAATCAAAGGTTCAGTTTTAACACTAAAATACACCAAATATTTTACGCAGGCAATAAGATATGCAGCACACACAAATTATGATGTAAAGATTCTATTTCTTGAATCCAGAACTGTATAATGAAACTGTATTCTGTACAGTAATGTAGAGTTTGAGCAAAAAAAACATCAATTATTGGAGGAAGATGATTGGGGTATCTTCACTGGATAACGGACTTCTTGGAGGTGATGTAGGTGGACTTGAAGAAGCTCTTCAATGAAGTCTGGACAGATCCTTTCCTTTTCTGCTTGTAGATCTCTCTATAGCAGCTGAGTAGGTTGGACACCCCGTGACTGACTGAAGAACTCCGTTCAATGTTGGGGTCATTTTCCTCAAATATGGCCAGTGCGCTATCAATGTGCTTGAATGTCGAAGTCAACATTTTGGTTGATAAAGATTTACGTGGCTGTGCCACTTCAGCAGATTGATGGGCCTCTTCTTCAGCAAATTGTTGCTGTTCTAATTGCATCAGGTCTTCATTGCTCAACTCGTTAGAATGTGAGGCGAGCAACTCCTCAATATCCTCTGTTTCCACCTCCAAGTTGAGATCTCTGCCCATTTGCACAACTCCTTCTGTAACTTCTGCAACAGTATCTGGACATCCGAGACAAAATCAGGGCACAAATGACACCAAACACCATTTCAATTGGATTGTTTGACCTCATTCCATGCCTCTCCGATGTTTTACTGCATGGAGAATGTTGTAACCCTTCCAAAATTCTTTTAAGGTTTGACCTCCTTCCACATCAGCTGCTCTGATGGCCTGGGCAAATGTTCGCCTAAGATAGCAGGCCTTGAATGAATGAAGCGATAACCCCCTGGTCCATCGGCTTTATCAATGAGGTGGTGTTGGGGGGCATGAACACGACCATGATGTTTGGATGGTGGTTATCCAGGTACACGGGATGGCCAGGAGCAGCAATGCTTTAAAATCAAAATTTTGCCTTGTGCAATATAATTGCACAGCCGAATAAAATGATGTTGGAACCAGTCCTCAAAAAGGCTCCCTGTTACCCATGCCGTACGGTTGGACTTACAAATCACTGGAAGTGTGCTCTTTGCATAACCCTTGAATGCCCTAGGGTTTTCTGCATGGTAAACAAGCAAAGGTTGTAGCTTGAAATCACCTGCAGCATTTCATCCAAGCAGAAGAGTCAGCCTGTCCTTTGCAACTTTAAAACCAGGCATAGATTTTTCCTCTTTTGCAATGTAGCTTCTACTGGGCATTTTCTTCCAGTAGAGCCCAGTCTCGTCTGCATTGAAGACTTGACATGCGCAATAGCCACCGTCCTCTATAATTTTGGCTAATGTAACAGGGAAGGTTTTAGCTGCCGCCTCACCAGCACTAGCAGCTTCACCGGTCACTTTAATGTTATGCAAGTTTGCCCTCTCTTTAAACCGCATAAACCAGCCCTTACTTGCAGTGAACATTTCATCAGTGGACACTTCTCCATGCTGGTGCTTAATGTCCTCATAAAGACTCAAAGCCTTCGCCTGAATTAAAGCTAAACTAATAGGCACATGACGCTGGGATTGATCTTCCAGCCATATGATGAGGAGTTTTTCAACCTCAGCAATATGCCCAACATGTTGCCTTATTGTTGTACCTTGCATAGGAGCTGTGCCCTTAATCTGTTCCAAGATTCTTATCTTTTATAATTGTCACAATAGTTGTGCGAGGTATATCCAAGACACGTCCAATTTCTGTGTTCGTCTCTCCTTTCCCGGAGCGCTTTTTGACGTTTTGTTTTGCCTCTACTGTAACAGATTTTCTATTCTGTTTTTGAGCAACATCACTTTGCTTTTTGCTTCTATCAGACATGGTTAAGGGCATAAAATACACCACTAAACCTTCACACAGACTGATCTGAATGATTTCCCCGACTTGCAGCCTTCTGTTTTGCCAATTGTTGCAACTCTGCAAAGCGTCGTAAGAGCGTCGGATAAGCCGTTTAGGCGTCGTAAAAACGCCCATAAGGATGCATTGCATAGCGTCGGATAAGCCTTTTGTCGGAAAACGAAGCGTCGTAAAACGAGGACTGCCTGTAACTTGAGTCCAATGTTACTCCCACAGCTATGCCCCTTAAAAGCAACAAACCTCTGTTCACCCTCCCCCCAAAGCCTACAGTATAATCCTCCTGTAATGCAATAAATAAAGCGAAAACTAATAGACAATACCATTCTGTGGCTAACAAAATGCTTTTATTTGTGCGAGCTTTCGAGATACACTGATCTCTTCTTACATTGGATAAAGCAAGAGAGGTTTTTACTTAAAAACAGTGCATCTTGGAATGTCTCTGTATCTGAAGCCTATCCCTCGCCCCTGTGCAGTATGCGATTTATAACTTATGGTGTTAAATGGTCCCTGAATGTTTGTATGTATGTATGTATGTGTACATATAAATTAATAAAGCGCCCACAGTGTATACAGCACTTAACAAAAAGGTGCGTGTGGAGTGGGAGTGTATACCAATGGTGTGGGAAGGTGTAGAAATGTAAGAGGGTGTTGCATTACTATTAGTGTGTGTAGATACTATGTGGTCCCTATTTGTATATAGGGTTAGAATTACATTGTACATTTATATGTGTAAGAGGCATCTGTGTGTGCATTCATATAGCGCAGTATGTATAGACATGGCCTTTAGCACTCATGGGAAGAGAGTTCTCTTGTATCAGTAGTGACTCATGAAACTGCTGGCTCTGCCGCTGGGAGCCTGGGGTGGTCTCGTTCCTCTGGTTGCAGCGCCTCCACCAGAGAGGGATCCTAGCGCTGCAGGGTAACCCCTCACAGGAACTAATATAGTCAGTAAATACACACACAGGGTATATATATTTTACACACACACACACACACACACACACACACACACACACACACACACACAACCTAACAGTGTATGACCAACCTCTGTCCACCACAATGTTCCCCACCTGGGCACCTAACCACCCCGGTGTCCGCAGAGCCAGGCCCACCCAAAGAGTGTGTGGAGCACCGCTACCCACTGTGTATGGCCGTTGGTGCACTTTTAGATACCTTCCTGATCTTAGGCCAGACCAGGCCAACTTGGCTGAGGGTTCCGTCGAACCGCAACGTGGTCCCACGCTGCGGTCTGCTGAATCCTCTCTATCTTATGTCCACAGGCGTCCGCCTCTGGAGGGAGCTCCCGCTGGAGTGTGTCCCTTTAAATATTTATTAGAATACCTGGGGTCTGGTCCAAGACCGCAGCTCCCCGCGTGGTGTCAGTTACCGATGCAATAATACTGACACTAACATGCTAAGGGGAGCGTCCCTATCTGGGGGCCTTCCCTATAAACACACAAACTATCGGTGGTCGGGGTCTAGCTGGGATCTATGAGGATATCTAGCCTAGTCCAGCGGAGCACTTCTGCCTGGACCTTACCTCACCCCTTGAAGTCCTGCTCTAGACTGAAACGCGGTCCTAAGCGTGCCAAATGTATCCATCTCCTATCCGTGAAGCTAGCAACCCTATTGGCTGCGGTCTCCCCCGTGGTGAGCAGACCATGTGGCTGCTGGGACTCGTAGTCCCGTGCGGAGCTTGGCTAATGGCCGTTGCAGTCCCGCTACACTGCGCATGCGCAGCCCGTCTTTCGCACATGCGTGGCCAACCAAGATGGAGGTGCCATATATATCGGCGGTCGCCACGGAGCTCCGGCGACCCGCTCGCCACACCGCCTACTCTCCACCCGGCATGGAGGTGAGCGGGGACCTGAAAGATAGCGATCTTCTTTTTTTTTTTTAACGAGGTAGGCCACTTTAAAGCAGCTGTCCAAGCTGCTGGGTTTTTTTTAAACTTTTTTTCCCCCCTTTAAGCTGTGCATCAACACAATCCACACAATAAGTAATTGGCTAAATTGCCGTTCGATCGGCTTAGATTCAACTCAGGGGTTCACTAAATGGCTGTCAGTGCAGCAGAAGAGAACCAAAGATGCAAAGTTCTGTGGGGAAGATCATGTGACTAGGAAGTCACTAGATACAATTGGTGTACTGCTAAAGAGAGGGTAGGGCTCAAAAAAGGGGTGTGTCAGAGTCTGCTTCAGAGGAGGAAGGGGATGTGACTTTGTAAATGGTTGCTATAGAAACAAAAATGCTTGTTACATTAAACTGTCATTTAGAGTTGCTTTTAAAAAATGCTACAAGTATTTTCTCACAGTACAGAACTGATTTTTGAAGAAAAAAAAACACATGTAGGATATTGCTTGGACTGCAGCTTTAAGCAAGTTTCTTTTTTAAATAGCAGTCCCTAGGTGTCCAAATGTATGTAGCTGTTTTAGTTTTTGAAATCCCCAAGCTTTTACATGACCTTGCGAATGGTACAGGTCATGTGGGGAGGGGAGAACTTAAATATTAGATATCCTACATCAGTGGTTCCCAACCTTTTTCACTGTGCACCCCCTGCAGGAAACAACATGTTCCGTGAACCCCTAAGTTATAAATCTTATTGTCTACTAATCAGACTATTGCTAACAAAATTGTTTGACTCATCCCAGGCAGCATAGTGTCCAGAGTTCATGGGGTGAACACACTACTTAATAAAAGGCCGCAGACTGCACCTCATAGCTGTCAATTATTGTGGGAGCTTCCAAAGTCACACCCCACAATGCCTTGCTGCCGTGGATACAAAACGTTGTGGGGAGTGACTTTGGATGATCCTGCTGTAACTCACAGTTATACCACCCACGCCAAGGTGCACTTTGGGGCCTTACTACGTACACAGTCCCCACGTGCCTAGGAACCCATTACACTGCCTGGGATCCCCCATCACATAATTTTTTTGTGGAGGGGGGTAAACCCCTTAAAGGCCCCTCCCAAACCTTGTTGAGAAATCACTGTCCTACATGTTCAAATCATGGAAAAATATGTTCTAACAGTATATGTATTGGCTTACACAGCCCAATCCCCACAGAGAACTTTTTTCTCACCAAGTAAACTGATCCCTTGTGGACAATGCATGAGTTCCTTCTATATCTAGAGCATGTCTAAAGCAACACATCGTCATGGCAGCTAATCTTATGCGCTCAGCAATGAACATTTACATGATTTGGAATGAGAAAAGTCTTGAGGGGGGGGGGGAGAAAGAAGTAAAACCTTTTGCCCTGCAGCCAGGAGTAATAAGAATTAGAGGAGGACTTCTGCACGGTTAGCAATATACAATAAAGAGGTCTTCTGCTCCCCTGTCTTCTCAAAAACGTATGGGGAGGAATTTCACCTTACATTAAATAACTGGAGCCAATTAGAAAGTATGACCTGCATTATTAGCCCTATTCACTATATTGGAGTGCAGTGTACTGCCGTTTCCACCCCATATAAACCTCCACTATTTGCCAATAACACATCTGAGCTCCCTTGGCCTGTGTGTGTTTTCCCAGCATTCCAACATACGGCTGCACCCCATTTAACACACAGTAACAAGTCTGTCAGAGACTTCATTAAGCAATATGTTTATCTGGGTTTGTTTTTCTTAGCAAAGCCAAATATGAGGCAACAATGGTCATTTCACTTTGAATATAAGGTGTTCCCTGCTTAAGCCATCTACAAAAGTTGGTAAGATAAGGGGCAGGAATAGCAACAGATTATCTGTCCTGCAGCAAACAGCAGAACAATTCGAGACACTGCTCTTTCACCATTTCATTTGTTCAGAGATGAGATGACTGTACAACTCTCTGTGCCGATATGACATGCTATGAGGAAAGAGTCACTGACATGCAAGCAGGTTTCACTTCCGCAGGATGAAAATATGTGGTGTGACCACATTCTTCAGTTTCTTTCCTCTTTAAACATCTACAAAAGGCTATGTAAGCAATAATATGTATGCACACAATGATCTCCGCCCCTCCCCTTACCCCCCAGAAATGGGCCTCGCCGAGCATATACTCAAATCCTGTACTTCTAAAAAGAGGTTTTATGCGCCGAAATGAATGCTTATGTAACCCCCTTGCCCTATGCCTAAGGGAAACCGCGGGCGATTACGCGTGCTGCTGTTACTCGTGAGGTTCACAGGAAGCCAAAGCCTCCGCTTCTGGGGAGCCTGGGGTGATATATCTTGCGGTGCAGCGCCTCCACCTATGAGGATCCCAGGGGATTACTCTGCATAGGAAACAATATACTCAGCAATAAACAGTATCACATCAGATATTATGTAACTCGTCTTTACTGTGGTCCCACAGTATGGCAAAGAATACAGTACACACACACAATACAATAACACAGTAACAGAACCCCTGTGTGTTCCCCCAAAGTACTGAGGGTGCCCTGAGCACCTAAAACCCCGGTGTCCGCAGAACAATTCCCACCCCAAAGTATGTCAAGGTAGCGCTATACTCGTGTGGTGGTGCACGGTGAGTACCTTCCTGGCTACAACTAGGGAATTAAGGGGATCCTCTGTTAGCAGAGCCGCGTCCGTGGTCCCGTGCGGTCTCGCCCGAAGGTCGCCGCGTGGACGTCAGACACCGCGGGTTGTGGATCTCCAAGAGGAAAGTCCCTGTCTAGAGCCTTCCCTACAATACTGCACTAAAACAGTGATCGGAGTCTAAGGCCTGGGACATAGTGTGTTGGGATCGCGCCTCAGCGCGCTCCTGCTCTGCCTCGCCTGCTGAAAATGGGCTTTTCCTGTCCTTGCAGGCGAGGCAGTGAGCGCACTCAGGGGCGGAGCAGGGGCGTGCCAGGGGGCGGAGCGGGAGGCGGGGCTAGGGAGCGGTCACGTGACCGCTCCTTCGCTTCCCCGAGCGGCAAATTTCAAACCTGCCTGTCTCTGGGAAGTTTCTCAGCCTCCGCACGCATCAGCGCGCATGCAGAGGGAGAAACTATAGCCGCGCTGATTACAGATGCAGGGGCTTTGTGCATCTGTTCAGCGCGGCTCAGCGACGCTTGGGCTCACTATGTCCCAGGCCTTAGGCTGTGTCCCTGTGCCACTGACCTCGCAATCAATGGAAAGGTGTCCGTACGCTCAAGGCGCTTGCCAAGACAGATTAATTCGTCTTTCGGGCGTACTGAGGGATTACATGACGACCTCAACCAATCAGCGCCAATCACTGCTTAGCTACGCCCCCGGCAACCCCCCCCCCCCCCCCCCTGCAAAAAAAATAAAAATATGCCGGACAGCCGCGCGCTCATGCTTGGAGGGTTGGTGACGTAATCGCTCTCAAGCATGAGCGCGGTCAGCGGCACAGAGAACACAGCCTAACTGGGGCCTTAGGACAACGTTTTGGCCTAGTCCAGGGGCTTACTAGCTCCCTGGACGCATCCGTCCTCTTTGCTGGCTCCCTCACGACTAACAACACTGGCTTCTAGTCCCGCGGAGGAGATCCGGATTCACAAAATGGCCGCTCGCTCCTCATTGGCTGGGTCGGCCCATGTGACATATCCCCACCCGAGTCTTCTGGGAGTTGTAGTTCCGCAATTCCCAAGATGGCCACCGCAACTTACATTTGGGCTGCCGGAGGAGCGGCGCAGTCCCCCCTCACACCGAGAGGTAAGGAAGGGGGACCCCACTACACTTAGATAATAAGTAAATAATTGATAGATTATATGACACCATTCCTTCCGCTGTAGCAAGTTGTTTTAATGTGGCACATTGGTGGGTGCTGAAGTGGGGGCACACGTACTAGTTACTAGAATGATTCAGACAGAAGACCATCAGAAAGTCCTGCAGCTCAACACACTTGACCGTTTAAAACAGACATCCCCATGTACAAACAAAAACTAAGAGGCTGCTGTCTGCAAACCATTACGTTTTATGGTATTTAACAATTGCTAGCAGTGTTAATGCTGTGGGGATGACCACGCAAAGTCCTTATGCAAAAAAAAGTCCTACTAAGTGCCACAGTATTATTAATGTGGTGTTGGTGGCTCAGAAACCACACACAAAAAAAGCTCTTATTGGTCTGTTTTGAGGTGTGGTGTTGTGTTATCTTCTGCGGACTTTTACAGTTCAATCCCGTTTGGCAATAACAGCGGAATTAGAACATTCAGTTCAGGTTTTGCCTGTGTGCTCCTGCAGGCCCTGGGAACTCTGCTAGAATCAGGTCAGGAGTAGAGACACAAAGCCTGACCTGAATGTCCCTTACTGCCAGGGCGGGGCAGCTGCTGAAACCAAGCTGCGCGGACTGCACAGTTCCACGCCGGACCAACCGTTACAGCCCAAAAAGGAATCATTTTCACGAAGTGACTTTCAGCAGGGAGCATAAACACTTTCCAGCAAAACACAAACACTTTACTTGGTGAGAAACGCAGCTTGGCATTTCTCAACGTTCACTTGTACAAAGTCAGGAATTTATATAGAAACAGGGGGGCTTCTACTTTCAAGACAAGCTGAAAAGTTTTATCGCTCTGAATTTGGTCAAAAATAGAAAACTCTTGTCAGGGCTTTGATTTTTTTCCATTTCGCAGCAAAATAATTGAATTCCCTTATTCCGACGCAATGCTCAAAAACACACTTGACAGTTAAAGGCTTATCCAAGAAATTGAAAATTCAAGTTAATGTATGATGCTCATAAATTCCCATCCTTGGGAAATGACTTCATCGCCATTTCTCAGAGTCTAGCCAGTGGCAAGCAGGTCAGACGCACGTACATTAAATCAGATCAAAACGGCAACACGCTCCGGGGAAATATGTGTCCCTTCTGCAAAGGCACCAAATCAAAATGTTCTAGCAAGGTTCAGAGCTTTATCGCTATATGGAGCGCTCACATATCACCTTTCCCATTGAAAACATAAAACCAATGCATATTGCCATCTCTGGGGCAGGGATTTCCTTTCCTATTGCCTGACTTTGTTACACTTCTTGTATTATAATTCACTGCACTGTATTGTCTCTTTGTAAAGCGCCAAGTACACTGTGGACGCCATATAAAGATATACATACAAAAAAATACAGCTGTACAACGTCAGGCAGGTAAGTATGTATGTTGGTATTGATGCATGTAGGTATGCATGTAGTTATGTATGCATGTAGTTATGTAGGTATGTATGCATGTAGTTATCTATGTATGCACGTATAATATATGTATATATGTATGTAGTGTTACGTAGGAGATATGCATGTAGTTATCTAGGTATATATGCATGTAGTTATGTAGGTATGTATGCATGTAGTTATCTATGTATGCACGTATAATATATGTATATATGTATGTAGTGTTACGTAGGAGATATGCATGTAGTTATCTAGGTATATATGCATGTAGTTATGTAGGTATGTATGCATGTAGTTATCTATGTATGCACGTATAATATATGTATATATGTATGTAGTGTTACGTAGGAGATATGCATGTAGTTATCTAGGTATATATGCATGTAGTTATGTAGGTATGTATGCATGTAGGTAGTTCGGTATGCATGTAGTTATGTAGGTATGTATATATGTATGTAGGTAGGTATGTATATATGTATGTATGTAGGCATGTATGTAGTTATCTAGGTATGGATGTATAATACAGGCATACCCCGCTTTAAGGACACTCACTTTAAGTACACTCGCGAGTAAGTACATTTCGCTCAATAGGCAAACGGCAGCTCACGCATGCGCCTGTCAGCACGTCCTGAACAGCAATACCGGCTCCCTACCTGTACCGAAGCTGTGCGCAAGCGGGGAGACTATAGAGCCTGTTACAAATGCATTATTTACATCAGTTATGCACGTATAACACGATTGCAGTACAGAACATGCATCGATAAGTGGGAAAAAGGGAGTGCTTCACTTTAAGTACATTTTCACTTTACATACATGCTCCGGTCCCATTGCGTACGTTAATGCGGGGTATGCCTGTATATGTATATATGTATGTAGTGTTATGTAGGTAGGTATGCATGTAGTTATCTAGGTATATATGCATGTAGTTATGTAGGCATGTATGCATGTATATAGTTATGTAGGTAGGTATGTATGCATGTAGGTAGTTCGGTATGCATGTAGTTATGTAGGTATGTATATATGTATATATGTATGTAGGTATGTAGGTATGTATGTATGTATGTATGTATGTAGGTAGGTATGTATGTATGTAGGTATGTATGTATGTATGTAGGTATGTATATATGTAGGTATGTATATATGTATGTAGGTATGTATGTAGGACCACAAGAGTTACTTCCTGGAAAGCGGTTTATTTTATTAGCCTAGTATTAAAACCATTATAGCCAGTATATGCAGGAATCAATGTCCCTAACGTATAACTTGCCACAGGTCAGGGATTGTGTTCGCCTACTTCAGAGACCATAGGCTTTTGCAAGTAGATTTTTTTTTTTTTTTATCTACCGATTGTCGCTTTAGGGTGTGTTTCATTGCTCTGAAAACGAGAGCCAGAGAACAGAACTACAAAAAAGACAATAACTAGCCCTAAGGAATACACCAAAAATATTTCCTTTACAAAGAATGCCACTCCACCCATCCCCCCCCCCTCCTGATATCCCACTCTTTCTTTCTTCTATCATATCTTCTCTATCCGCTTTGTACTCACACCAGAGACTACAGTTTAGTAGATCAACAATAAGTCACGAAGGGAATAATATGAAAACAATCAATAGATCTGAAAATACTCAAGTCATTGATTTTATATCTTAAATGTGACCATTGATGTTATACCAATATTTCCTGTACCTGTTGCATCCGTTTCACTCTGACTCTCCCTTTGTAAAGTATAATTTGTGTATGTCTCAAAAACTGCAATAACCAAAAAAATGAAAGAATGCCACAGCGGAATGGGACGTTTGGCCACTGCCAACTCGCCGCCGGAACACCGCAGCAGTGAGGGAGATGTGCCCTGCGGCTGCGCTCACAAATGCTGGTGGCGTAGATGGGGAGATCTGCAGCTGGGGAGATCCTCAGAGTTCGGGAACATTTTAAAATGGCGGATGACGGCGAAGTGACTTGCCCTGGCGGCGAAGGCGATTTGGTCGCGACCAAACGTTCTAGACTGTGCCATGGCAGTTACTAACATGCAATCTTTTAAAGAACCACCCAACATCTCATCAGTACTTCTTAAAAAATAAAACTGCTGGAGGATTTCAGAAGGCAGCGAGGGGTAAACAAAAAGGGAACTTACAGGAAATTGTCTAACAAACAAAAAAACAGCCACACAAACAGAACGTGGATTTGAAATCAATGAGAAGCCAAGAAGAATCACAGCCACTGCACTGTGCCTCTTACACTAGAGGAATCACCGCCACTGCACTGTGCCTCTTACACTAGAGGAATCACAGCCACTGCACTGTGCCTCTTACACTAGAGGAATCACGGCCACTGCACTGTGCCTCTTACACTAGAGGAATCACAGCCACTGCACTGTGCCTCTTACACTAGAAGATTCACAGCCACTGCACTGTGCCTCTTACACTAGAGGAATCACAGCCACTGCACTGTGCCTCTTACACTAGAGGAATCACGGCCACTGCACTGTGCCTCTTACACTAGAGGAATCACAGCCACTGCACTGTGCCTCTTACACTAGAGGAATCACAGCCACTGCACTGTGCCTCTTACACTAGAAGATTCACAGCCACTGCACTGTGCCTCTTACACTAGAGGAATCACAGCCACTGCACTGTGCCTCTTACACTAGAGGAATCATGGCCACTGCACTGTGCCTCTTACACTAGAGGAATCACAGCCACTGCACTGTGCCTCTTACACTAGAGGAATCACAGCCACTGCACTGTGCCTCTTACACTAGAAGATTCACAGCCACTGCACTGTGCCTCTTACACTAGAGGAATCACAGCCACTGCACTGTGCCTCTTACACTAGAGGAATCACGGCCACTGCACTGTGCCTCTTACACTAGAGGAATCACGGCCACTGCACTGTGCCTCTTACACTAGAGGAATCACAGCCACTGCACTGTGCCTCTTACACTAGAGGAATCACGGCCACTGCACTGTGCCTCTTACACTAGAGGAATCACAGCCACTGCACTGTGCCTCTTACACTAGAGGAATCACAGCCACTGCACTGTGCCTCTTACACTAGAGGAATCACAGCCACTGCACTGTGCCTCTTACACTAGAGGAATCACGGCCACTGCACTGTGCCTCTTACACTAGAAGATTCACAGCCACTGCACTGTGCCTCTTACACTAGAGGAATCACAGCCACTGCACTGTGCCTCTTACACTAGAGGAATCACGGCCACTGCACTGTGCCTCTTACACTAGAGGAATCACGGCCACTGCACTGTGCCTCTTACACTAGAGGAATCACGGCCACTGCACTGTGCCTCTTACACTAGAATATTCACAGCCACTGCACTGTGCCTCTTACACTAGAGGAATCACAGCCACTGCACTGTGCCTCTTACACTAGAGGAATCACAGCCACTGCACTGTGCCTCTTACACTAGAGGAATCACAGCCACTGCACTGTGCCTCTTACACTAGAGGAATCACGGCCACTGCACTGTGCCTCTTACACTAGAAGATTCACAGCCACTGCACTGTGCCTCTTACACTAGAAGATTCACAGCCACTGCACTGTGCCTCTTACACTAGAAGATTACTCATGGTGTAAACTTCATTAATACCAGGCACTCCCTAGGATAGCGGATTAAACTCCAGGGCCATGTGTGTTTTAGTGCACTTTAAAAGAGATGATGGATCTCCAGGATCAGGAGTGGCCTACTCCAGTCCTCAAGGGCCACCAACAGGCCAAGTATTAGAAATATCCCTCCTTCAGCACGGGTGGCTCACAGACTGCACCACTTGCGCTGAAGCAGGGATATCCTTAAAACCTGACCTGGGTGTGGCCCTTGAGGACTAAAAAGGTGGCAGCCCCCTGTCCTACATGAAGTTTACCGATCTGATACCCCACAGTTCAACTCGGCAGCACACCGGAGTTTCCATACAATAAAAAGTACTTGCTTTACCAGCTCACATTTTCACGCCTTGTTTTGCAACTCCATCTTTAATAAGCGTTTAGGTCTTGATCGAGTCAGCTGATGGTAAAAATCAAGATAAGCATCATAGAATATGCCATGCACACGGTTTTAGGAGGTCGCACCCAAGGGAGCAAACTTATGTGGCAGCGATGAGAGAGCAGGTCGAGCACATTACATCCAATCGCGGTGCTGGAGCTTTACTAAGGTTCCCACGGACAACAATAGTATTTCACCATACCAAAGTGGGAGTTCGCCCAGAGAAGACAGAAGATCATTGAGATGGACGAGAGAAAGTAAAGTCAATTAGAAAGGGAGCGGAAACATTTTTGGGGGCAGGTTCTCAGTTCCATTTTCCTCTTTGCCCCTTCTGATTCTGAATAGTGAGACTTCTACAGTGCACCCAGTATAGTTTGCACCAGGGGTGGCAAACTCCAGGGGCCACCAACAGGCCAGGTTTTAAGGATATTCCTGCGTCAGCGCAGGTATTGCAGTCTTTGACTGAGCCACTGATTGAGCCACCTGTGCTGAAGCAGGGATATCCTGAAAACCTGACCTGTTGGTGGCCCTTGAGGACTGGAGTTGGCCGCATCTCGTTTAGAGTGTAGTGAGATGCATGAATTATACACAGTATGTACCAATAGGTTAATAAATGCAGAATGAAAAATGTACCTGATACAGAAGCCTGGCTCTTCTCCCGCACGCAGCCATCCTCACACTAGCACGTATGCAGCTTTATGAGCCTCTTCACCTACACTAAAAGAAACTGCTCTACACACTGGAAAAGAAGAGCAGATCACTCCAACTCCTGGCACTGTATCCGGAGTAGTGCAGCTCACTGAGCAGGCGGTTTTGAGGCTGGTTATTGCAGTCATTTGGTCTATGTTCAGTCTAATTGCTTTATCGACTTCAAAATGCATTATTCACAGCTATTGAAGCTCAACGGCATCAGATTTAGAGAGAAACTAAGCAGAAATGCCTGCGGGGGGGATTAAGGATAGCCGATTACACGCATTTTACCTATGCACTGCGTGCCCAGTGATGAGCCATGTCACATGAAACCATTTGTGTGGATGGATGGACACACTGGGCCTGGAACGTTTTACTCGGGCCCTAGGTTGCAATGGCAAACCTGCTACGGTCTCTCCACCACGAGACTGGATATATCAAGGCTCTGGGAATTAAGACGTAAATGTGCCAACTACGGCAAACTGAGAAACAAGATCAGGAAGAGAGCCAAAAAAAGGGGGGCTACTGCGTTGTATCAGAAATGAAAGGTGCCGAGTATGTTGTCTATGTAGAAGGGAGCCAAACACAGCAAACAATAGGAAAAATCCAAGCGTAGCAAAAAAAGGTCATTTAATGACTAAAGAGTCAGAGTTGCATCCACCGTTTCAGTGCGCATGCACCTTCATCAGGAGTGCTGTCTACTCATTATTATTTTTTTAAGCTTTCTTCCTTTACTTTAAGTCACTTTTACGGTAAATCCAGCCATAAGGAAGTACAAAGCTACTCGTTTCCTTCAAGCAGCAATACTACCTCCCCCCTTATTTTTCCCTTCTTTGTATCTGGAAAGCATGTGACAATTCTACATCCTTACCTAAACTGGTACCCTACAAAATCCTGACAGTGTGGCTATCGAAATGTCCGCCTTCCCGTTTCAATCAATCCTTCCGTCAGTGTAACTCAGCAGCTACCGTATCCTGATATTGCCAAGGTAACATTATCTATTGTTACCGTTCACAGTTTAAACTGCTGGGAATATTGGCAATAAATGATCACAAACAGGTAAATGTTACAAAGATCTTGCACTGCTGGGGAGGTGGGCCAAAACCGGCTATGGAAATCAAAGGATGCTCAGTATATTAAAATGCATTAAAAATGGCACGAAGAGCTGACTTTATTTTTTTTAAACAGTCGCTATTATCCAAAACTAAAGAACTAATTTATTTCATTTAAAAAAAAAAATACATGTTTTGCCGCTTTAAGCCCATGAATATCAGCAATTGATTCGCCGTCCCCTGTGGCACTCAGGGGAATAATCCACCATTATTTTATACACAATATTATTGTAACTGGTTCTCAGACAGTTTTGAAATATTTTGTGTCTGATGCATCACGGTCAGTAGGGAAGATTGAAATCCCCCCACTTAGATGACAGGCATTTCTATGCAGTATATCATCACAGAGCAAATGTCACCTATTCGGTTATTGAGCTGAGAGATAAAAACAACCACCAAAGCTATATTTAAGTCAATGTAAATGATGTGCCTGTACTTTTACGGCAATGTACACTAGAAATGATTATCCGTTTATTGATTCTTATTATTTTTGTACGTGTTTGAGCCCTGATCAGAAGAATACTTGATAAAAACTTGAAAGAACTGAAAGTTCCCCGCTCATTGTAAAAACAAAAAACAAAAAAACAATTAAGCCGTACTACGGGAAGCCCTTTTTTCAATGTGTTGCAAGCAACAAAGTGAGTTATAGACAAATAACTCTTTATTTTCTTTTGTATTACTTAGACTAGTGAATTTCAACCTTCTAAAGAGTTAAAGTATAATGTTTAATGCACTTTGATTGCATCATTAACTAAAACTACAGCAAAAGAAGCAGATTGGATCTTGATTAAAACGTTAGCCACTGCTACATTTGGTCTCAGTTCCCCGGGACACAGGCTGAAACCACAATACTGTCTAACCCAGGGGTTCTCAACTACTGTCCTCAAGCCACCCTAACAGGTCAGGTTTTCCGGATATCCCTGCTTCAGTATAGGTGGCTCAATCAGAGGCTCAGTCGAAGACTGCACCACCTGGGCTGAAGCAGGGATATCCCTTGAAGACTGGCGTTGACCACTCCTGTTCTACAAAACACACCTTATTCAAGGGAATATAAGTATTTTACTGCGTATTTTTGTCATGTTGGATGTAGCATTGGGTTTCTCTGCCTACATATGCCACGCTCAGTAGCTCTCCTTTTTGACACTTATATACATACTAGCTGAGAGACCCGGCGTTGCCCGGGATATAATTTTGGGGGGGCGTACGACAGGGTTAGGCTTCCCCCCCCCCCCTTGACAGCTAGGTGGGTGACTGAGTTGACTGAGTGTGTGGGTGACTGGGTGGGTGTGTGACACTTGACTGAGTGGGTGGGTGGGTGACTGAGTGGGTGGGTGACTTTGGGTCGGTTTGACTTTGGGTCGGTGGGTGGGTGACTTTGGGTCGGTGGGTGGGTGACTTTGGGTCGGTTTGACTTTGGGTCGGTGGGTGTGTGACTTTGGGTCGGTGGGTGTGTGACTTTGGGTCGGTGGGTGGGTGACTTTGGGTCGGTTTGACTTTGGGTCAGTGGGTGGGTGACTTTGGGTCGGTGGGTGACTTTGGGTCGGTGGTTGGGTGGGTGAGTTGGGTCGGTGGGTGGGTGAGTGGGAGACTGACTGGGTGGGTGAGTGGGAGACTGACTGGGTGGGTGAGTGGGAGACTGACTGGGTGGGTGAATGGGTGACTGGGTGGGTGGGTGACTGACTGGGTGGGTGGGTGACTGACTGGGTGGGTGAGTGACTGACTGGGTGACTGACTGGGTGGGTGAGTGGGTGACTGACTGGGTGGGTGAGTGGGTGACTGACTGGGTGGGTGAGTGGGTGATTGACTGGGTGGGTGAGTGGGTGACTGACTGGGTGGGTGAGTGGGTGACTGACTGGGTGGGTGAGTGGGTGACTGACTGGGTGGGTGAGTGGGTGACTGACTGGGTGGGTGAGTGGGTGAGTGGGTGACTGACTGAATGGGTGACTGACTGAATGGGTGACTGACTGAATGGGTGACTGGGTGACTGAATGGGTGGGTAACTGAGTGGGTGACTGAGTGGGTGGGTGACTGAGTGGGTGGGTGGGTGACTGGGTGAAAGTGACTGGGTGGGTGACTGGGTGGGTGTGTGGGTGGGTGACTGAGTGGGTGACTGGGTGGGTGTGTGGGTGGGTGACTGAGTGGGTGGGTGACTAAGTGAGTTTTTGGGTGACTAAGTGAGTGGGTGGGTGACTAAGTGAGTGGGTGGGTGACTGAGTGGGTGGGTGACTAAGTGAGTTTTTGGGTGACTAAGTGAGTGGGTGGGTGGGTGGGTGACTGAGTGGGTGGGTGACTGAGTGGGTGACTGAGTGGGTGACTGAGTGAGTGGGTGGGTGGGTGACTGGGTGGGTGAAAGTGACTGGGTGGGTGTGTGGGTGACTGGGTGACAGTGCGTGGGTGGGAGACGGTGTGTGACTTACCTTGACCCCGTGGCATCTGGCTGGGGCAGGAGGTGAGTTCGGGAAGCTGGGGGGGGGCAAGAGTGGCAGGAGTCCCGCGCCGCGCTTCCCCTCTCCGGTAGCGTCACACGTGATGGGGAGTCCCGCGCCGCGCTTCCCCTCTCCGGTAGCGGCGCACGTGAGGGGGAGTCCCGCGCCGCGCTTCCCCTCTCCGGTAGCGGCGCACGTGAGGGGGAGTCCCGCGCCGCGCTTCCCCTCTCCGGTAGCGGCGCACGTGAGGGGGAGTCCCGCGCCGCGCTTCCCCTCTCCGGTAGCGGCGCACGTGATGGGGAGTCCCGCGCCGCTTCCCCTCTCCGGTAGCGGCGCACGTGATGGGGAGTCCCGCGACGTTTCCCCTCTCCGGTAGCGGCGCACGTGATGGGGAGTCCCGCGCCGCTTCCCCTCTCCGGTAGCGGCGCACGTGAGGGGGAGAGCAGGAGGGCCGCGCCGTGAGGGGGGAGGAGCCTGGAGTTTGCTGCTGAGCAGCAGGGCCGCGCTTCCTCCGCGGCGCACGGTGAGGGTGATGGTGCGGCTGGGGATGTTGCGGAGCGTGGGGATTTGGGTGAGGTGGGGAGGGGGGAGAGAGTGAGGGGCACCGGGAGAGTGAGGGGCACCGGGAGAGGAGGGGCACCGGGAGAGGAGGGGCACCGGGAGAGGAGGGGGGGGGGTGTGGAAGGTGAGCTGCGGTCCAACTGACGGGGGAGAGTGTGTGTCCCTGTGTGTGTGTGTCCCTGTGTGTGTGTGTCCCTGTGTGTGTGTGTCCCTGTGTGTGTGTGTCCCTGTGTGTCCTTTGGCCCGTCACTCCGCCTCAGGCCAATGAGAGGTGTGCGGGGGCGGGCCAAGGGACCAATGAGATTTCCCCTAGGGACACCGGACATCCAGGCAGGCAGGCAGGCAGGCAAACATACAGTGCTTTCACTAATATAGTATAAGATATATATATTGTGGGGGCTCAGGGGTTCCCAAAAAGAGCTTGCAGGTGTTTTGTTAACCTATTCTCAGCTGTTTCAGCTGTTGGGGGTTAGTGGCTCCTCCTTCCCAGGTTTTAAGCCCGCCCCTCCCCACTTCCCAAGTTAGTAGGTCCTTTCATTCTACTGGATATAGATCCAATGTGGTCTTTCTCCCTCCTAATAGAGGTAAATGAGAATTTTAATCCTAATAGAGGTATATTAGTATTTTATCTGGTAGTGTTAGGACCTGCGAACAGGTGTCTGTCTTGTCATGGCTCGCAAGCTTACAATGCTTTGGCCAAAGGGTTAAACTAAATGATCCTTTTTCAAGAAAATAAGTATTTTACTGTGTATTTTTGTCATGTTGGATGTAGCATTGGGCTTCTCTCTCGTCACTCCTGTTCTAACCCATAATGCAAACCTCTAATTGCCTCCTTTAATATTCGAAAGATCCTACAACTTGGCAACAGTACGCATTTGGGACACCGAACATGAAGTAATAACAAACGCGATCAATCAGTCACCAGAGATTGGACACACAGATCGTGATTGATGAAGTCACAAAGAATTCAGGTTACGGATTACATCAGGGCAAAGGATACACTAGGTCACATTCTGTACTCCTTTCTCCTCGTCAATAACGGGAAACAAGCACCTTTTACAGCTTGTAGTGTGAAGCTAATAGGACAGATCCACAAAGGTATTCCTACCAAAGAGGTGGAGCCCCAATAGAGACAATATTACAGAGGTGAAGCACCACGGGCAACAAGTGGTTAACTACAAATCAAACAGTATTGTCCCCCACGACAGGAACTTAAGTGGAGGATAGCCAAAAATAGAGCAGGGCACAAATTAGTGAATGAGGAACTAGGGAATATGTAGGTAGACATTAAGGCATCAGCCCATCCACAAGTACTATTATTAACAACATGGCAGCTTCCAGTGCAGCGCCCTGACGAACAGAGACATCTCTCAGATACTCACCCACTTTTACATTTACACTAAAAGTACAGAAAAGCAAAAAAGAACCGAGGCACAGCCAAGGTCAAGCTACTTTTTTCTATTAAGCGATTTAAAATTACCCAGCTGTGTTTTGCTGGACATACTTTATAACATTTTTTTTTTTTCAATCTACATAAAATGTTTAATGGCTTGGACTTAAAAATCAAATTGTTAAATGTCAGAGGGGAAAATAAGCAGCGTGATCACCTCTGGTTATTGTTCGAAAAACAGCATGTGAAATGCTTTAATTGTGTAATGTGTTTTTCTTCCAGAGAGCCATTTCCCCCCATCATGCAAGGCTGAAGGGGACTTACATTGCAAAGACGTAACAAGGTTCCTTTAGGTTAACACGAGACATCCCCCGGTCGACACATGACGGGTCCTTTATTGGAACATTAGCAGAAACCAATGGCGGTATAACAGGGCAAACATTTTTAGTATTCAACAATGATGGACACGTGGGAATCTAATAGTGCTGTCATGTTAAAGCTTTTAACCTAGTCAGTTTTGTTAACAATACAGCAGCCAATTGGTTCATTTTCATTTAAAAAAAAAAACTAAATAAATATTGTTCTGTCTCCTGTAACGCTACAGGGGTCACTATGGTCTTTGCATTAATGGGCCAACAAAACAAATGCAATGAAACCATATGTTTATAATTGTAAACACTGTATAGATGCATCAGAGATGTGACTTGATTTGACCATAAGAATCTTCCAAGTCAGCATAACAATTCCTGAGACTGTTCTGGTCTGCTAACCAGAGGTGACAGAGGGCACTCTCAATTTCCTTACAGGTTTAAAAACGTATGATAATTAAAATCTATACAGTAGTTTTAAAATAGGCATATACAACAGAATCATATATGAGAGAGAGTATGTTGCATATACAAAATATTTGTTTCCCCCTCAAAGATTAAAATTAGTTCTGTCAAAACCGACGTGCATTAAAATCATATGAATGCACCGGTGAGGGTAGCATTATTCTAGGAGTTACAGGGAGAGAGATAGAGGGTATTTTATACTCGACTTAATTTGGATTTAAAATCACTCTTTCCACCAGCCATTAAGGCCACGAAAGATTGATGGGAGATAGGACACACACGCACAGGAGCACGCACGGTTGGCCTCTCCTGGTCACAGAGCCAAAAGGTTGACTTGAAATAGGACGAGTTTGACTACAATAATCAGAATTCATGAGGGGTGTATTATACCAAATAAAACGGGTATACTCCTATTTCAATATCACAACCTCTTGAGGACTCCAATAGGTGGCAACGGAATAGGCCTCTTTATATCCTGTATTTTATGAACCTGTCTGCATTTATATATTGTATGTTTTTGTCGCATTCCTTTTCTGTAAACAAGCACTGTACACTTTTCGTATGTTAAATCTAAAACTGGATAAGTAATGTCTCTGGGCTCTAACCGAACCAAGTACCGTTTGAAGAGACTACCCACATTTTGAGACAAAGTTTGCTATATTGGGTTTTGTGTTAATTATGTATTTTCCCAGAATGACTCCTGAGGATAAGATCTTAAATTGTTCTTCGTGGTGGTAGTGGAATCGACGTATATTGTGACTGATTCTGGGAAGAGATTTGTAAGGTGCTGGGGGGAGGTGAACAAGTCAGCTGGAAGTATTAACTCCAGACCTCAAGGGCCACAACAGGTCAGGTTTTCAGGATATCCATGCTTTAGCACAGGTGGTACAGTCTTCCACTGATTCACTGATTGAACCCCCCTCTGCTGAAGCAGGGTCATCCTGAAAACCTGACCCGTTTGTGGCTTTTGAGGACTGGAATTACCCACTCCTGCTTTAATCCCTTTCAGACATTGAAGTCACATGCTTCCAGGTAGTGGCCTTCGTGACAAGTGATGAGAAGCACAAAATAAAAAAAGTCTATGATCCAACCTATTAATATATACTACAGCAAGTACAGAAAACCTGCAACTTGGTTAAATAACTTTTATCCGACAAGCCAATTCTATGCAACTGTGGAAAACAGGCTCGGCATCCTGACTAAGGCTGTGTTTATAGCACTGGCTACAGCGACTGCGACGCTACCCGTGACGTCACACATTGCCGTAGCGAAAGTTGCACGCTGTTGTGCGATGTCGCGGGCGGCAAGGGGCTATGTGATTGGCTACTGCCAGTCACGTGGTGCAGCCGCCTCTGCGTATCTCAAATTCTTTTGAGTACAGCGATTTTGGTCACTGTGACGTCGCATGTCGCCGTCGCGCCAACTAAGGGCGGTCGCTACGGACCACATTAAGTGGCTTTGTGGCTGCTCGCCGTCGCCAGTACTATAAACGCAACCCAAGATATTGCTCTCTCTTTGGCTGCTCTCCAATTGCACTCGCCTGGCTTAAGCAAGCAATTGTGGTCTGTATGCTGCTTACAATGTGTTTGAACTGCCAGTGCCTTACCAGTAAATTCTAACACAATGCACATTAAGGGAAATCATGTTTAAAGCAAACAAAGAAAATGATTACCCATCCTTCCCCGTACACTTTTGAACCTCCAATGAAGTATACGGTATATACTAGTGCTACAAAGCAAAAAGGTCTCTGAATAAAGTGACGACTGTTACCATCCTGACTGAGAATCACTAATTACTATGACTCTATAATAAAGTGCTGTATCATCATGAACCACTTTATATTGGCACCATATAATGGGATTTTTTGGGTGGGATAAAAGCAGCTTTTTAACGTGCACATCTTTCACTTCAACTGCAAGACAGCAGCCTGAAGCCCCTCGATGACGGGCCACCTGACCGCCGGGGCTAGGCTCCCCTCTTTCCCCCGCACCTTTGGTGTCGGATTGCGCGCTGTTTCCCATCCTCCCTCCTCCAGCTTGGCTGGATTGCACGCTGCTTTCCCCTCTCTCCCCCCCCCTCACTGTGTCATGGGGAAGGGCCGGGGCTAAGGGGATTCAAAGGAGGGCAGGGGCGGGAAAGCATTCTGCTCCCTGGAAAGAAGTTCCCACCCACAAAATATAAAAGGAAAGACTTTGATGTCTGCCATGTTTGAGGTGAGCATTCCAAGGCGTGTGGGGGGTGGGGGTAAGTGCGCATTAACCTTGCCAGCAGGGGCTGTGGTGCGGAGAGGCCCTGTGGAGGCTGGGGGTAGCGAGTGGGCAGGGCTCATTTGTGCGCGATTCCCTGGGGCACAGTCACGCTTAACAGGTTGTGGTGCCATCGGCCTTTACCCGGGGGGAGCACACAAGCAGGGTTGGCACTTACCAGGGTTTATTTGTGTAAATAAAACCTTCTCCTTTGTACCTCCAGACCTTCGTTGTGTGTTTATTAATATGCGGGTTGCTGGGAGGGAAGGGCAGCTTCCTCGCAGGCTCCAAGGTCAAGGGCATCCAATGACTAAGCATGTGCTGCTCTGAATGGCACAAGGGACACCTGCTGTATGTCACCGGACCGACGTGGAGGAGGGTGTTTGGTGCCCTTTGGCGTGCAGGCTTTGGACCAGCAGAAATTTCAGTGGTATGTACAGGATTACAGACTTTAACCCTTTGAACGCCACGGCCCATGCGGCACACCGTGGTCACATGACCGCGGCGGGCCTTAACCCCGGAAACCTCTTCCATTGCCCTTCCATTCGGATCCCGTCCTGCACTTCATGAGAACGCAGGACGTGATCGAACCTGAAAAAGAAGCCCTCCTTGAGCATGACGTAGCCACAAAGTGCAGGGGCCCCTGGTGTGCCCTGTAGGGACTATGTCGTAAGGCACTCAAAAGGTTAAAGACCTGTAAAGAACTCTGCAAACGCATTAGGAGTTGCAGGAGTAAGTGGCATTGATGGTATAGCACATGGGTGGTTAACTCCAGTCCACAAGGGCCACCAATAGGTCACGTTTTCAGGATATCCCTGCTTCAGCACAGGTGGTGCAGTCGAAGAACGAGACACTGATTGAGGGCACTTTAAAGGGCACCTGAAAACCTGAGCTCTGGTGGCCCTTGAGGACTGGAGATGCCCACCCCTGGTATAGTATTACACAGGCTATCACAGCAACTCTTCCAGCAAAAGCCAGATGGTCTTTCCGTACCCTACCTGCATGCACACAGAGCTTGAAACAGTTGAGACGCACATTATCAATATCAATTGTTTTGAAGCAGAAAGAACAAAAATGACTGGACGTTCTGATTTGCAACCGCATCCTGAACGGCGTTAGTTTGTGCTAGAAACCTTTGCATGAAACTTTGGCTCGCGCACCAACTCATGTTTGTTGGGCTCAGTTTATTTACTTTCAAACGTAGAGGAAGAAAAACAGCAGAAGCTTGGAGAAGCGGATAGGAAATGGGATCTATTTTTAAGCATTAATCAAAATACCTTCCACAATCTTGGCAAACAATTGTGTTTTTCTGTTTACGTTGAGCCTCAGCAGCTTGCGAATACCATTCTTATCTTCTGGAACCACTATGCAGGAGCAGCTAATTCCTAGGACCACATATTTCTCTGTCTGCATTCTCAGAGTTCTCATCTTTGCCCCAGAAAAAGAGGACCACTGCCCACATTCTGCTTGGGAAAGAGGTCGCCATCTCCCATACAGGTTCAGACAGCTCATCGTTTTAATTTAGGCCGAGAGGTTTATCTCCTGATTTAGCAGAGGCTTCTCTTTCAGCATTTTTTCCCCACTTTATAAAATCTTCTTTGCCCCATTTACAGGAAAGGCAAACACCGAAGAGTTTCACTCGCTGCTACCAAGAAATCCCCCAAAATATTTTATGCAAGGTTGACCAATCTAGTCCCACATACATTGCATTAAAGTGTAGTGCAACACCTTCTCTTCAAATTGTTTCATCATTTACAATATCCAGCCGATCTCAAGAACATGACTAGCCCTGGCTGATCCAAATCTTCATGACAAACCTAAACCGATTCACAACCAGTAAACACTGCATATACACTGAAGCCGACCTGTAACGTATTCCTCTTTTTAGGTGCGTTTCCACATTAATTGCTTTCACCGATTGTCATGAAGTCCTTTTGGTTCACTTTGCCCATATAACAGCGACTCGGGACCGCAACATCCGGTATATGCAAATGCTGCCCTGCCTCAAATTTCTATTCCTTGAAGATATTGTATTAGCCGGGCCCAGCCATGTTCCTGAGATTGGGTGGATGTGGAAAAGAGGCGGCAGACGGTGAGCTTGCCGCCCACATACATTTTCCTTCTTCAGTAGAATTTTGAATATATCTTTGGTAGCCACTCGAGATGAGACCAGGAGTCCTCGCAATGAATGGTAAAGAACAAACTGCACACAATAGGTACTGGTTTTGTCACGTTCTTGATGATGGGCAATATAATGCCGGAGCATTTCTAAAGTCGCAGTTAACTTACAAAGCCGTTTTTAGAAAATGGCCTTGTCTGGCACATACACCCCATAAATATTTCTCAGAAATGGAAAAAACTACCGGAATATGAAAAGCACAATCAAATGTTAGCTTTGTCCATACAAATAAACGTTTAGCCCAACTACGTTTGCTGGGAGCTTTGGCAAATTAAGTGTTTAGCCGCCATCCTGAAATCTTGGCATGGTGGGCGTGCCAGTAAGATCTACATTTGCCATAAACCTAATGATTTATAATATTATAATGATAATAATAATAATAATGTTTGGACCTCGGCTAAACACGAAAAGTTACATGGCAGGGTAATTTCACTTCAATGTTTTTAAGACTTCACATACATTGAACATTTTAGGCTTTCCTCTTTTTTTTTGGTCTCATTGACAACTAGGGTTGTTTGTTGCCATTTTGTCCCCCTGCACTTGCAAAAAAAAAAAAGATGGACGCAGGGTTCATGTAACAAGAAGCTGCAAATGTGATCTCACACTGATACAACCGCTTTGTACTGGCCACTAACTCCAGGGGTCATATTGTTTCGCAAGGATAAGAATTCTTGTAAGGCCTCGGGCATGGTCAGCGCTTATGCGCTGACCCGTGCTGAGGCGCACTCTCGCTTACCAGTGAGCCCCTGCAGCCGCAATGAGAGCGACTTTAGCAGGGGCTCACGCACGCTTCCGCAAGCGTGCGGAAGCGTAGGTCTTATGAAATTTTTAGATTCAAGCACTCACGGGAGCGCAGGGCCGGTCACGTGAGCGGTTCAACCAATGACGGTGAACCAGCTCCGTGACGTCACTGGCCCACTCTCCGACGGCGCGTGAACCAAGGCCAGAGAAAGCACCTGCTTTCCCTCAGCCTCAGCGCGCCTCCGCACAGCTGCTGCAACCCTGGACGCAGCCTAAGAGAGATTCAAAGCTACACATTTCAAAAGCTGGTAGGGTCTCCGAAACCCGGAGAGATGCACAGTTTAGCTCTGGGGGATCCCCTGGTTGAAATAAAGCAAAAATTTACCTGTTAAAACCACAATCTGTGCTGCCTGGGTTTTTCTTTAAGTGTTACCTTACCGTTAAAAAAATAATTGGAGTCCTAGTTTTAGGTAATGCACTTGCTTTACTTCTCCCAGCATTAGCAGAGCATATTCTTTCCTTATATAATTAGGGGAGGGGGAGGAAATAAACAATCCATATTTCTCATACAACAAATTATTTCAGATAAGCAGAGTAAAAGTGAAGCAAATCGCATAATCTGTTACCAACATCTGCTGACAAGCTAGCCTTCTCCAAGTAAATTAAATGCATACCAGGCTGAAGGGAGCGGATCAATACACAGCGCAGGAGGAGTTCCAAGATAGCAATGTGGATGCACACAGCAGCTACGGGTGAAAAAGGGCTCAATGCGTATTTTCTCCCCAGTGCAGCTCTGCAGCGTGGAACTTGTGTGTGTCGGGAGTTTGCCACATATTCCACAACCAACTTCCCAGTCATACACATTTTTTCACACTGCAACACAACGCTAGAGAAGGAGAGGTTTGTAGAAGAGCAAAACAATGGCTGGCGCTCTAACACTCATGATAACCCAGTGAAATTGGCAACATAAATCTAATATAATACAGCGGGACTTATACCTATAATACAGTGAAAAGTGAATACATATAAGGTGCTTAATTCATGAGGTAAAAACCTCCACTCAACCCTTAAAGACTGTTCCAGAAGGTCTTGCCAAACGATTATCTCCAAACATAAAGGAAGCGGTGCCCTTACGTTTGGAGATAAAGGAGGGGATTGTGTCAGTCTCGCACCTTCTTGATGTATATGAAACACAAGCCCGTTCATCACCATTTTTTTTTCTCTTTTTAAATTTTTTTTTTACTTTAACAGATCTTTTCTTGACCAGTTAATTTTTATTTTATTTTTTTAATAAATGCTTCTCTGTATTTAAAATATTACGAGTCTGGGAGGTTAAAATGTACAGTATCTCTCCCCAACCCCAGTGCAGTCTGAGGTTAGCGTAGCAACATAAAGGAGACGACCAGGCTCAGGAGGGCAAGATACGAATACTGTACCAGTTAAAAAAGTTTATATTATGGCCTTTATGGGGAGGGATTGCTGATTTGAAGACAATATATCATTTTTTAACGTCTATATCCCAGATGACATGAAATTCATAGCTTCAAGCCACAAATGTATGGATATAGATTCTCCATTACTCATTTGGTTTAAAAAAAAAAAAAAGTAGAAGTCAGAAGTACAGGTTAGACCCCTGTTTTTTTTGTTTAACCTTTCTTGGTGAAGGAACCCTATAATTATATTGTGAAGTTATAAGAAACCCCAACCCTCTCCAATAGCACGTCTGAGATCAGATGCATTGTAAGAAACCCCAACCCTCTTCAATAGCGCGTCCGAGATCAGATGCATTGTAAACTCTTCTGTAATTAGTACCATTTTTAAATGACCTGAAAATTGCAGGGAACCCTTTAGGGATACAACAGAAATTGTGAGGCGCTTCCGATAAGGTGTAAAAATATATAGATATAAATAAATATATAAAAATATATTAATGTAAACAGTGTTCAAAAATAGTGATAATAGTAAAAATCGCTGCTCAACCCTCTTAGGAGAAGATTCAGTTCCTCCTCTCTTGACTGTTTGGAAGAAGCTTGTGGGGAGCGCAGAATTTCACCATATATAGGGAAAGAAATAATAGTGCAATATGTCCAAACACCTATAGCAATGTAAATGGGGATCGAGATTAAGAACTCACATTCTTCCAGTTAAAATACAGCATTGGAAGACAATCTGAAGACTCTGTAGTTTGCGGGGGGTCTTGCTTAGGATACTCTCCCTGGTGTCAGTGGAACAAACCCTCGATGGAAACAGAGACAACTCTAGTGCAACATTGTATGTTCACTAATGATGTATTCAATAAAAACAGTGGTAATCCACACTTACATTAGCACCATGTGCATAGACACATAACAATTAAAGCGCAGCAGCAGTATACACCATCTACCCGACTCCCGGAATCGCGTCGCGTCACTTCCGGTCCGGCCTGTCGCGTCACTTCCGGTTTCGCGATCGATCTTGAAATCCGTACTCACTGCTGAGTGTTATATATAGCCACAGTACAATATTAATAGCCTTGAGTATAGAGATATGACTTTAGTTGCAGCAGTTAGCTTTTATTCAGTCAGTATTCTATGTAATTAGTTTTTTGTTATATTTCTATGTGTAATGATTTTAAAAACGATTGTAATAATAAAATTGTGTGGTTTTTTGTATATAAACTGTAATATTAACATATAGGCATAGTCCCGCCTACCAGCCAATCACTAGTAACCAGTTTAGCCAATAGGATGCGGCGAATTAGGTAATCATCCAATAGAAACCAAGTATGGGTATATATAGGTACACTGAAGCATTATGCCACAGATCGGACTCCTGACGAAGCTGGCACGCCAGCGAAACGCGTAGAGTGAACTAGCAGCAACCCAGAGTGTGCCCCCCATGCCCCAGAACCCGTGTGGACCCATTTCAAGATCGATCGCGAAACCGGAAGTGACGCGACGGGCCGGACCGGAAGTGACGCGACGCGATCCCGGGAATCGGGTAGATGGTCTATACTGCTGCTGCGCTTTAATTGTTATGTGTCTATGCACATGGTGCTAATGTAAGTGTGGATTACCACTGTTTTTATTGAATATATCATTAGTGAACATACAATGTTGCACTAGAGTTGTCTCTGTTTCCGTCGAGGGTTTGTTCCACTGACACCAGGGAGAGTATCCTAAGCAAGACCCCCCTGCAAACCACAGAGTCTTCAGATTATCTTCCAATGCTGTATTTTAACTGGGAGAATGTGAGTTCTTAATCTCGGTCCCCATTTACACTGCTATAGGTGTTTGGACATATTGCACTATTATTTATTTATTTCCCTATATATGGTGAAATTCTGCGCTCCCCACAAGCTTCTTCCAAACCCTTTAGGGATGCCTGGGGAACCCAAGGGCTCATAGGAACTCTGGTTGAAAAACACTGGGTTACACAATAGTGATGTGCTTAACATTCAGTCAGGGTAATAAACAAAAGGAGTCTTAGAGTTCACAATCAATTCGCCAACCATCATCATGCCCTTTGAGGCTTGGTGAAACTTTTCACAATGAATGTAAATTAGGGGCATGGGGGGGAGCTAAAAATTACACCTCTGTCAAATATAGTGCAGTGCATTTGTGGCCAAATACTGTGTAAGGAAAATTAAACCGCCCCATTCAAGCCCTAAAGTTCTCCTCACTAGAACATTTAAAAACTTTAACCCACAACAGTTTCTGGATGACCTTACCAACTGCCCATGGCACAGAATCGATTTAATTCCCGACCCTGATTCTGCGCTCGACTATTTCCAATCCGAGTTCTTAAAACTCTGCGATACCCATGCTCCACTACGCAAAATAAGGGTAAGGGGGGCCCACCTTCCATGGGTTACACCTGACCTTATAGCATTCTACCAGTTCAGGGATGCCTTGTGGAAAAGCTACAAAGTAACTGGCACTACCAAGGATCTCAATCACTACAGATGCATGCGGAACATGTGCACAAGGCAAACAAGGCATGCAAAAGCCCAATATTACTCCGACAATCTCCACCAGAATACATCAAACCCAGCTAACTTCTGGAAGGTTATCAACAATATATTCCAGGCTCCTAACCATCAACAACCAAGTAATATCACTAAGGGTGATATTACTCTGACAAACCCCACTGACATTGCAAATGCATTCAATGATTACTTTGTGGGGTGTGCCACTAACTTATTAGCGAAACGCAGCCCAAACCACAAACCTGAATCTCATCCTGGGAGTACCCCTATAGTCCCACCGCCTCCCAACACTGCCCACAATTTTCAATTTGGCCCAGTATCTGAAGAGGAGATTATACAAGCGCTCCTCAAACTAAAACTAAGCAGCCAATGTGGACCCGACTTACTACAATCTAGGTTCCTACGACTTGGTGCCCCAGCCATTGCCAAACCAATTGCGTCCATAGTCAACTCTATCCTGTCTGCAGGTCATATCCCTAAGACCTGGAAAACTGCCAGAGTTGTGCCAATCTTCAAAAGTGGGGACAAAAACACTGTCTCAAACTACAAGCCAATCTCACTTCTCCCAATTCTATCCAAAGTCATGGAAAAATGTGTCCACTCCCAATTAAGCGATTTCTATACCAAGACAAATTTCCCTAGCCAATTCCAATCTGGCTTTCGCCCCAAACACTCTACCGTAACTACCCTGCTAAAAGTTTGCAATGGAATCCAGTGTGGAATGGAACGGGGACAACTCACTGGTGCAGTATTCCTAGATTTTGCAAAGGCTTTTGACACAATTGATCATGCTATCCTGCTTAACAAACTCCAGAGCTCTGGAATAGGGAAGCATGCTTTAAACTGGTTTCAGTCCTACCTATCAGGAAGATCCCAACATGTGTCCATCTCAGGCTCTAACTCCAACCCCCTGGATATCACCTGTGGTGCCCCGCAAGGCTCTGTTCTGGGGCCCCTACTCTTCTCAGTGTTCATTAATGATCTTCCCACAGCTTGTAAGGAAGCCTCAATACACATGTATGCAGATGACACAATCCTATATGCACACAGCCATAGCCTCTCTGACTTTCAACACATACTTCAGTCTGACTTTTTGAGACTTGAAAACTGGATTTCCCAAAACAAACTGTTTTTAAACACTGACAAGACTGTAACAATGGTATTTGGGACCAAGACTAAATTTGTAAAGCTTCCAGTGACTGAGCTCCTGATTAGAACCAACGCTAACACCACCCTAACACCTGTCACTAGTTTTAAATATCTGGGCTTATGGTTAAACTCCCACTTAACATTCGGGATGCACATTGATATCCTGACAACCAAGACCTATGCCAAACTAGGGGTACTTTACAGGAACAAATCCTCCTTAAGTCTCCTGGTCAGAAAGCGTATCGCACAGCAGATGCTAATGCCAATTATTGACTATGGAGACATAGTATATGGCTCGGCACCTCAAACCCACCTTAGCAAACTTGACACCCTCTACAATTCAATTTGTCGTTTTGTTCTCCAATGCAACTACAACACACATCACTGCGAAATGCTCAAAGAGCTAGATTGGTCAACACTAGAGTCTAGGCGCAAAGTTCACCTTTCCTGTCTTGCCTTTAAATTCTTCATGGGCAAGCTACCCAGCTACCTGAACAAGCTCCTCACCCTACCACTTGCAGCACTTATCACCTGAGATCAGACTCCAAAAGACTGTTCATGATCCCAAGGCTCAACAAAGTATCCGGACGTTCCTCCTTCTCCTACCGTGCACCCCAAAACTGGAACAACCTACCAGAGACTCTCACATCCACCACCAGTTTAAGTTCATTCAAATCTAAGGCTGTCTCACATTTTAACCTGGTCTGTAACTGTTTCATACGCTCATAATATATATTTTCTTTAACTGTGCACGCAATGTCTTGTATATAATGTATACCCTGTTCATTTATGTAACTGTACTTGTAACCATGTATTATTTGTTTTACTCTGTGCCCAGGACATACTTGAAAACGAGAGGTAACTCTCAATGTATTACTTCCTGGTAAAATATTTTATAAATAAATAAATAAAATAAATAAAATAGCATAAAGTTGCATTGCTCTTTCCCTCTTACAGGACAACAGGAACAATCCAAAAGATTACCAACAAGGTAAAGAAGGGTGGGTAGCTGCGTTGGGCCTTAATAACAGACTAGGCCGTGCGATACCGTTAATTGAACCAACGAATAGCTGATACATTACAAGCTTCCGTGCCTCCTGGGGTTCTTCATCAGACCCCTGATCAAGAACTCCAAGAGGTTCTAAAGCTTGCAACATATCAACTATTCGTTTGCTCAAATAAAAGGTATCGTCCCTCCTACTGCTCCTCCCTCTAAACTAAACGTTAAACAAAAACAGAACTGTTTGCATTATTTGTTAACAGGGTGGCCACATATTTTGCAGTGTGTGATAAAATTGGGAGCTGAAAAAAGTGTTGCAAAAAACAACTTAATGTAACATTAAAATATAAACAGAAAAAAGTGGGGTTGCTGGACAGCAGTCAAAGGAAAATGGAAGCCAAAGAGAACTGAATAGTTGTGGTGAGTGCACAGAGCTGTGGGACACCCCCAACAACCTTGCAAGGAAGCTGCCAACGAACAATATATGTTGCTTTAGCGCAAGGAAAAAAATCACAGTAATCTAGGGAATGCAAAAAAAATAACATAGAAACAAGAGTCCAAAAATAATTAAAAGTACACCAAGAAACACTGTAAACACCTTTTATATGCAATAGATAGGCAACAGGGCCGCCAACAGAAATCATTAAAGGAGCAGAGCTCCCCCTCCCCCCAAATCCATAGCGCACCACCCACGGAAAAATATTTTTTAGCGCGCAACTTTTACTTAACTGTTTTTTTCTTATTGTAATACGGAAAAAAAAACATTACAATGCAATCTGTTTCTTTTTAGATTTTCAAAAAGACAGATGACTGCCTGGGTGGGTGACTGAGTGGGTGAGTGACAGAGTGACTGAGTGGATGGGTGGTTGACAGAGTGACTTGACAGTGGGTGGGTGGGTGACTGAGTGGATGGGTGAGTGAGCGGGTGAGCGAGTGACTGACCTTGATCGGGTGGGTACTGCATTATACATAAACACACACACTTGTTAAACTCCTGCAGTGCTGGACTGGCCTGCATCACAATGTTGTGCAATGCATCACAGATCTGTTGAGCACCCGAAGAGTTAATAAAAACCGTTAGGGGCGCATTTTTTTTGTACCGTTGAGGCACAGATTCTTATAGAAAATTAAGACTCAGATAGAAATGTATTGTATTATTTTAGACAATGCAGCAAATTTACCCCATAATACAGCAGCTGCAGTGTGTTGTGTTCCCTTTTCTGTGCTCTCACCCTTTCTCCGTCTCAGAGCAAGCAGCAGTTTCATGGCACTAATAAAGCCTTGTGAATGGGATCGTCCATCCAGCAAAAAGCCGCTTAAACAAGATGGTTGTGCAGAAGAGCACTTGTTGAATAATAATAATGATTATTTTTTTAAGAAAACATTAGGTAATTACCACAGCTTTATTCATGCTCATGCCTGAACTGTACATGGTAAAAACTGTGAAATACACTTTATTTAATAATACTAATATCATTGCAGACAGTACCAATTAAAGAAAAGGAGGAGCGGAAAAATCAACTTACCCAACTGAAATAATATTTGTTTTGCTTGTTATCTGGTATTATTTATAAACATATACAGGCAGACCTCGGTTATCCAGCGGAATCCGTTCTGGAAGTAGCGTTGGAAAGTGACACCGTTGTAAAGAGAGTCCCATGTTAATCAGTGGCGGTGAGCGTAGGATAACGCATTCAGGCGTCAAAACAGCCCTTAGGGTTGCGTTGGATATGCCATTCGTTGTAAAGTGAAACGTTGGAGAGCGAGGACTACCTGTACACATATATATATATGTTATTTTGTACATTTCCAAATACTAAATTTCACTAATAACTTGAGCATAAGTGACCAGAAAATACAAAGGGAAATTATATTAAAAAAGCTCCAGAAATTGTTGTACGTACTAATCAGTTTTCATACAGCAGATAGCAGTCAAAATGGTCTTTTTCTGGATCATTTACCAGAGAGGCCAGAACAATAACAGCCCTTTCCAAAAATTACTCTATTCCCTTCTATTTTACAAAACTGCATTCCATCCCCAGTACGGCTTATGGTCCAGGGAGCAGGGACCTACGTATATTACAGGGCTTTGCTACTGCAGCTGTATAAGGAGGTATGCAGAGGAGACCCACAGATTAAAGAAACTTTAAGAACTTAATGCAATTACAAAACGCAATTGATATGACTTCATTATAATAGTTTTTAAAAAAAGAAGAAGAAGAAGAAGAAGAAGAAGGAGAAGATAGGACCAGTTCAAAAATGAGGAAGTGAGATCTGGAGAAAGGAAAATATATAGATCGTTTGTGCACGCAGGACAAAGAGGTGCCAAGAGAGCCACCAGCTCGATATAGTAACAAAAACAGATCCAATACACCCACAGATCCACTAGATCCACAGCTCAACTATAGTTCAGAAGACTTGCCGTTTATTTCCACGACATTGCAGACATCCGGAAACAAAAATGAGCAAACCGCAGCAAGGTTACGGATCGCCACGGCTTGAGCAAGGATCACGGAGGAGATCCAATGTTGCTGCGGTTTGCTAGTTTGTTTCCGGATGTCTGCAATGTCGTTGAAATAAACTGCGAGTCTTCTGAACTTTGCTCTATATTGGAGCTGCGGATTACTGTACAGTATCTATTTTTGTTACTTCATTATGACGACATTTAAAACACAGAGGGAGAGATTATTACAATGGACTCGCTTAATAACTTGAGACCTCCCTTTAGCGGTTGCATGTATTAAATACAGAATACTAGGCATTTCAAAACAAACTAATTTCCTACACTCAGGCTCTATATAAAGAGGCATAAAGATTGAAGATTTGCTTGATATGTTCTAATAACTATACTGAGCTTATATAGGACCCAGTGACTCACAAAGTATTTAAGCAAGTCGTCCTAATTTGCGCCAAATTTTACAGATCAGTTCATGTACCTGTAAAAAGACAATTGGTAAGAAAACAAAGAGTTCACCATAACAAACGACATGGGAGGGCATAGTTACTTAAAAGGACTGGAGATAGTGATAGAACTGGGCAACACTTAAAATGGTGCAGCGAGAATATAAAGGGAATGGTTATAGACAAACTCACATAATACAAGATCGAGGGGGGCGGGGGACAGAGGGGGAGATATGGAAATCATCATCTACCAGATATAAAGCAAGTAAGAGAACACCGACTGTGAGCTCAGCAAACACCCATGGAACTCCCTGCGACTGTGAGCTCAGCAAACACCCATGGAACTCCCTGCGACTGTGAGCTCAGCAAACACCCATGGAACTCCCTGCGACTGTGAGCTCAGCAAACACCCATGGAACTCCCTGCGACTGTGAGCTCAGCAAACACCCATGGAACTCCCTGCGACTGTGAGCTCAGCAAACACCCATGGAACTCCCTGCGACTGTGAGCTCAGCAAACACCCATGGAACTCCCTGCGACTGAGCTCAGCAAGCACCCATGGAACTCCCTGCGACTGAACTCAGCAAACACCCATGGAACTCCCTGCGACTGGATATTGTGACATCGCTACAAGCAGAAAGGTAAAATCTGGAGGCAGGGAGTGGGCGATAATCTATACCAGCGGTTCCCAAAGTGGGCGGTAACACCCCCTGGGGGGCGGTGGGATTACCTAGGGGGGCGCTATGAGGCAAGTGGGCAGCAGGGGGGATGCTGGATGTGGGTCCTTCCAAGAGCTTTGTTGTTCGCTTATTTACGACTGACCAGGCTAGAACCTGGAGCTTAACACCTCCCTCGCGTCAAGTTTCTGCGTCTGCATGGTGCTGACATCTGGTGGAAAGGATCGGAATTTTTAAACACGCCCCCAGAGCTCTGGTCCGAACCACTATACCGCATTTTGAGAAACGGTCGCCACTTTGTTTTCGTTTCTTTGTAATCTCTCAAGTTTTTGCCGGTAAGTCCTGAACAAAACAGTATTCCGTGTGGTATTTATTTTCCTGTGTTCTCGGTTACTGAACCTTTTGATTATGAAGTGAGATTTTTAGCTATACATGTGTTATTTTTGTTGCAGCCCGCTCAATATTAATAGTTCTAGTTATATAAGGATATAAAGATTTAAAATGTCTCAATAACCGGTTAAAAAAAATTATTTGAGAAGCAATATCTAATAGGTAAACGCATTCTAACATTAATGTGTCACATAAAATGTAATGCAATCAAAAGTCTTAAAATAAAATGAAATCAAGTTCACCAATTTTGTTGAATTAAACTAAAACGTTTTAATTGGATTTTGAATAAATATGCAATTAATTGTTACTTTTTAAAAAAAAATTATTATCATCTTACTTAGTGGGTTGTGCAAACCGCTATTTTGAACTGAGGGCAGTGACCTAAAATGTTTGGGAACCACTGCTCTATATTGTGCTCGCCCAAAAGCCTCTAGTGCTTCCCACTGTTGGAGGCCAGTTACTGGGTTTGGTAGACAATTTGGTCTGACGCAGTATTATTCATTTTTGACCTTCTCATGCTCTCCCCTCTCTAACCTCCTGCTGTCCGGCCTTCCTGCCTCTCACCGTTCTCCCCTACAATCTATCCTAAACGCTGCTGCTAGAATTACTCTACTCTTTCCTATATCTGTCTTAGCGTCTCTCCTGCAGAGATCAATCTCCCGGCTACCTATCAAATCCCCTATTACTTACAAAATTATCCTCCTCCCTTTTAAGGCTTTACATTCTTCTGCCCTTACATACATCTCGGCCTTAATGTCTCGCTATATACCAGCCCGACTCTTGCTTTCTGCTCAAGGGTGTCTTCGGTCTCCCCCTTTGTATCTAAAGCCCGCTCCAGCCTAAAAACCTCTCTCACTCACTGCCCCACACCTCTGGAATGCCCTTCCCCTCAATATCCAACTAGCATCTCTTCTCTACACCATTAAGGACCATCTTAAAACACACCGCTTTAATGAAGCATTTGGGAATTTCCGTTGGCCGATCCTATACATCTCATATGCGCCGACCCCTTGCAGACACACTTACCAGAACACCCTCCTACTGCCCCTGCAAGTTCTCCCTACTTACCACTTCGATTGTAAGCTCTTCAGGCCAGGGGCGTAATGTCTACTTTTATGCGTGAAGTCCTTATTCCTATTATGTCTCCTATATGAGTGCTGTAAAGCGCTATGCAAATAAAGACATACATACAAGTTCTTACATGAGCTACCAAGCGATGTGAAGGGGAAAAAAAAGTATGGGTCTATTAGCCTCTGAGTATGGATGGCCTTTTCCTAGACAAACTGGTACAAAACCATCAATTGAAGAGCAACTTCGCAGTAGAGAGGTTAGGCAGCAGATGCGACGTAGAACTGTACGTTTTCAATTCATGGCCCAACAAAAGGAAAGCAAGGAGGAAAATCGATCAGGTCTTCTGAAACTTCGGCTGCAAAGAGAAGGCTTTATTGTAGTCAAACAAAAGCACGACCTTCAGACTACTGCAAACCAATTTAGGTACTTCCTCCCTGTCTCTGCTTGCACAAGGGTATGGCATCTCTTCAAGTCTACCATGCTATTCCAGTGCTGTATTTTCTTAGCGCACCATTAACCTGGTCTCAACAATAGAGAGGGTGGGAGGCCTATTATGTGCAGCAGAAGGATGCAGCTGTTTCCATTTACGACTAGGATGTGCCTGTAATAGAGCGCCGGTTCATTGTGTCCATGTTGAATCCAGATCGTATCCGATGCTGGTGGAAGGCTCACATCTGTCCTCATCTACATATATGGTAGGATTTGGAACAGGTGATGAACAGGAAGACAGTCACACACATTTAAAACTCATTTTTAGTTTTTACCCAAAAACACTTGGAGGGGAAAGGAGAAGGGGGATCGGAGGCAGAGGAGCGAAGGGAGAGCTTCAGGACTCTGCCTTACCCAACACTCAATGAGGTCAGAGCCACGGCTGAGGGGCTTCAGTGTGCGGCGACAGAGTTAGTGAGAGAGAAGCAGCGAGAGAGGCAGTACGAGTGAGTGTATCAGTGAGTCAGTAATAGAGTGCGAGTGTGTCAGTGAGAGAGCCCAAGTACGTGTGTCTGTGGGAGTGTGTGTCAGTGTATCACAGAAGTACACCAACCCACACAGAGCTGCCGACAAGGGGGAGGGGAGATGATTTTTAGAAGCCAAAGTTGAGCATGGGGGGGAGGAGGAGAGACCAGTACAGCCGTGTGACCCTACCCTCCCCCAGCCGCTCAACAAAATGTTGGCTCCTAAAAATTCAAGCTGCTTCCTACATTTAACACTTTTGTCCACCCCTGAAATACAGGCCCATATTTAGTAAGTTCTGCTAGTCCACAATACACCTTCCAGCCCATTGATTGAATGGAGAGTAAGGGGTTTTCTGTTTCCCAGAAGGTGCATTGTGGAATAGCACTGCTTAGTAAATATGGGCTGCGGCGTTCTAGTTTGGAGAAACCGTGGCATTATACTGTACTACACTTTCTCTGAATGACAGCAGCCTCCCGATGCTCACAGAAACGTGCTGTAATCAGAGCACAGCAGTAGCTTCTACAGACTCGCTCATGGAGAAGAACACATCCTTACATGCGACCGACTGAAAAGAAAGACGGTGTCCGTGTCTCGAACCCAGAATACAATACTATTAAACCAAACAGTTTAAAAAAAAAAAAAAAAAGGACAGAAAATGGAAAGGGATTAAATCAATTAAAGAAACTTCAGATTAAAAAGTGTAAATCAGACTAAAAAAAAAATGTACACATTGTTGGTTAACAAATTAAAAATGCAAGAAAACAAAATCATAATTGTTCTTGTGTCTACAGTCGCTCTTAGAACTAAATCATTATGCAGCACCTTTCTTTGGACAGATGAGGACAGAACTTTCTTAAAACTAGTCAAGAACTCACTCATGCCTCGATTAGCACTCTGATTCTTGTGACATATTTAGGGCAAGATGTACCGTACATATTTAATTATATCTGACTAAAATATTTATATTCCAAGTAGAAACGAGTCAAATGTGACATTTAACCCTGTCACTGCGGAGGACCTTTAAAAGACACAAAACGGGACACAAACACAATGTGCTTTGGTTTATAAAATGCCTATTAATAAGCCAGCAGTGGCCATGGACCAAGTTATGTTTACTCATCGAGACATTATACATCTCAATAACTACATGACTGGCCCGTACGGCCGTGAGAATGAAATGTCATCAAGTAATGACACAATTACGAGGCAGACATTGCAAAGAGCATGTTACACGAATAGCAAACCACATCTCTCCCAATGCAACAACTACTACCAAACATGCTCATTTTAGCACATTTCAGAACACGCACGGGATGATCTCATTTTAAACACAAAAAAAAAGAATTTCCAATATTGTTTTTTTTAAATATATTTGATCTTTAGTTTTGTTGATACTAGATTCCATGCACAGCCTGCCATTTCAGGCTTAGGAGAACAGAAAATAAGACTTTGTGCTCAGCTGGGCCATGTGCATATCTGATTTATTTCTAAACCAAGATCAAGTTACTAACCGGCTTCAAAATGTAAACTACATGCAATTTTAAGCTACAAAAATGTAACTGTGCATTTAGTATAGTAAAATATTCTAACGAATTTACCATGATCAGATTCTTACGTTAAAGGTTTTTTTTTTTTTTTAAAGATAACTAATAATGTTGACGTACAAAAATTACTCTCAAACATCAACTTCAAATTTTAATTACATTAAATAGAAGCACTGCACTGTATGGATAAACGCTAATACAGATGTTAAGATTACATTGCCCATTTGAACACATTGCAAATCTGCTTTGAAGTTTGTAGAGCATTCCTCGTTTTATTTCTGAGTTCTCCTTTGCCTCCATGTAATTATTTCAATGTATAAAAATATAAAGACAAATTAGGCTTAAACAAATCAAAAAGCAATTCCACTAGCTAGATGATCTCATTGAAACATTGCGTTCACTTGTGACACCAAATAAATCTTCCAATTCACTGGCATCTCTGAAACTCCCCCCCCCCCCCCCCCCAAACACATCCAAAATACTTGTGTGGGTGTGCTGGGTCAGAAAGGGTTGACAATGAGCATTTATGCCAAACATAACTTCTTTGTGTTGGCTCAGAACTAGAGAAAATTGCAATCCCAAAAGCATCAGATTCAATCTTCTTGTCAGAAACAGAGGCAGATGCTTTTGGGTGGCTGATTTATTGCAGCTTTTCTGGTTAGTGGGAGTTTTGCTAATAAAGAGGGGACATGAATCGCCAAGCAGTGCAAGGCAAAGAACTGCCCATTGTTACACAAGGGAATAATCTCACAAGATAAAAAGTGCAACACTTACACTTTGCCTAATGACCACATTTGTTTCAGCGCATGACCATGAAAATGACGGGTGCGCATGCGAATCAGCACCTCTAACAGGGAGGTGAAACACGAGGAAATACACTGGCAGACATTGACCAAAAACGCTTTTTTTTTTTAATTCAAATTGGCTACATTCATGTAGAGGTAAATGAAATAATGTGTGTGTCTCTCTCTGTTACGCGGATTATTATTAGAAGCCAAGGTGTGCTACAAGGAAACCCCAATTTATGCATGAAGTCAAACAAAATACAAGCATGCCTGGAACTTCGATAATCAGGAACTAATGAAGGGTACGTACTAAATCATATACCGTCTCTTACAGTAACACCCAAAATCACTTTGAAGTCAGTAACGCGGCTACGCAAAGCTTTCCTCTCTGCCACAGAAAACGCCTTCAAACTTTGTTTGGTAAACCAAGAGCTATACCGAACAGAAGTGCGAATGTGTGCCCGTTTCTTCACGGATGAGAGCCCAATGAAATACCTGATATTGTGTCAGTTTAAGTTCTTTCGTTTTATCCTAATGGTAGGACTAAAATTGTTCCTATCCAGAGGGAAACGTTTGTTTGTTTTTTTGGCATAGCTGAGCAGAAAGAAGAAAAAAAGTATATACTTCATAGCTCCCACCTGCTTGGCATAGTAAAATTGAACTTATTAAAAACACTACTACTACTATTCCTGGAGGCAAGAATACAAAAAAACACGTTTAAAATAAAAAAAATACTCTATATGCAGCCATCTTCTGAACTTATTAAATAATTTTAGTATTTCAGAAAACCTTCAATTTGCAGCTCAACTGCACATACTGTATCACTTAATTCTGGTCTTCTACATTGACTGTGTGTTTGATGCCTATAACAATAAAAAAAACAATAATAAATAAAAATAGACAGGATTTCATCTTGGTTGCTCAACTAACATCGCTGACCCATTGAAGAAGAGCCCAGACATTGCAGAGTGCTCCCACCAGTTGCGCTTTATGTACTATTGTCGGAGAAGTGTCAGAAGACATTACGGGTAGCAGCAGCTGGAACAATTTGGGGCTCCGATAATGTTTTGGACCTTCACGCAGAAATTTTTTAGATTGCTGGAAGAAAAAACAAGTCACAACTCAAAACTGCTGCGTACTGCACAGGTGTTTTTATCAAGTACGAGAGTCCACTTTAAAACATGTGTCCATGGACAACTCCTGATGTACAAAACAAAAAACAAATGTATCTAAACCTCTAAAAACACTGGTGTGTGGAGATGTACAACATAGTAACTCTTACATGGTGATTATTAACAGAGTATTCCTTTCATAAATCATCATACGCATGAGTGCGCAGGTCAGTTTAATCTGCACAGGTGGATTGAGAGAACTTCAAACGGCTGGCACTGATGCACACGGCTACGTCACAATCTTCTCGGGACAAAACGGAATCTGTTCCATGTGTCAGTAACAGAAGAGAGGGGAGCGCAGCTATCGATGACCAAGAGAAAAAAAATACAAATGACAAAATAGTGTAATATATGACTGCAAGAAACAGTATCCATAGAAGCACGGGGGGGAAAGCACTCACATTTCCACAGAGGGATTAAAGTTTATGGCAGATGGATTCACTTGTAGAAGCCCCTTCTTATTGGATCTTGTAGTCAGCAAAGTGCACGGAATGCAGATCTCGGGTAAAAGATAAACAAACAGTGCAGATGGTTTTCGACAATTTTATTAACAGAAGTACAACGCATCCAAGTTTGCACTCGCAATGTAGCCATATAAAAACCACATGTGTGCGTTTCTCCTGGTGAACGATACCTGTGCTCCCTGCTCGTGATATTGTATACATGTGGAAGGATTTACAGACAGGGTTCTCCGTTGGGATTTTTGAGCTGCAAAACAAGTATTTTTGTGAGATTATTGACACGTGTTGCTCTAGATTGAAGTTCACACCATACTCACCATTGTATTTGTTTCACTCTTATGAATACCAGACTATAATCACGTCTGGGAGCACCTATTAAATTTTTCACGCTATCCATGTGTCAGTAGACAGACATTTTCAGCCTTGTACCACTTTGAAGAGCCAGACTTCTCACCACAACGGGCTCAAGCAAAGACACACAAACTAACCAAGCAACAATATTAAAGCACTTTATATCCCTCCTTTTCCCACAATTTGCCCGAGGGAATCCTACGCATCTCTTCTCTTAGGCGACATCCCCAGAGCACGCGTTGTGCGCCCGCGACGGAGTGCCAGGCGGCGCTCGTTACCCGCATCAGAGTGATCGGAAGGACTTCAGATAACTCGCAACGGGGAGGGCGTGGTGGGGGCGCGGCCATGATGTCACATGGCTGGTTCGCCTTCATTGGCTGACCCGCCGCCGTGACAAACGCTCGGGTGCCGCGCCAAAAATCTTGTCTTTCGGCACAGGCGGTCGCGCATCTCGCTTTCTGCAGGCGCGCGGCGGCAGGGACAGGGGCCGACCCCATAGAGGGCCGTATCTTTTTCGCACCGTGCTAGCCATAGCGCGCGCAGCCGTGAGCAGTGGGGACGAGGTCGAGCTTGCAATGCTGCATATGAAAGTGTAAGGCCTCGGGCATGGTCAGCGCCCCGTGCTGAGGCGTGCTGCTGCTTGGCAGTGAGCCCCCGCAATGAAAGCGGCTTTAGCAGGGGCTCACGCACGCTTACGCAAGCGTGCGGAAGTGTACGTCTTAAACAATTTTTAGTTTCTGCGCTCGCCGGAGCGCAGGGCCGGTCACGTGAGCGGTTCGCCCCATGAGGGCGAACCAGCTCTGTGACGTCACAGGCCACCCCCCTCCCCCAACAGCGCGCGGTCTAAGGCCAGCGAAAGCACCCGCTTTCCCTCAGCGCGCCTCCGCACGGCTAAAATCACTAAGGACTCAGCCTAAGCATGACAATAATCTTCTCAAATGATAACTTTCCTGCTTATTGTATGGTCTATTCATTAAAACAATGTTAACAATCAATGTTTAGTGGATAATTTCCGGGGATACATTCCCCCAGTTCTGATAAGGGGTACTGGCGCTCAAATCGTGCGTTTAATGCCATTCAAGTCAATGTCAGATCGCGTTCGATACCCCTTATCGGAACTTGGTGAATCCCAACTATGGTTTTTTTTTTAAATCGCAAGGATTTTTCCTCAGTGCAGGTAGAGGCTATAAAACGAGTAAGGCTGCGCTTATAGTGCCCGCGACGCGCCAAAACAAATGTATTGCCGCCGTCGCGTGCGCTTATAATAGAAGCAACGCGACTGTGCGACGGAGTGACGGCTTGGTTGTGATCGCTGGAAGTCAAGTCAATGTGATTTTTCCAGCGACCGCAGCGTGACGTCACCGGTGCCGGCACCAGAAGCGCGGCCTTAGGAGTTATTAATGCAAAGCTAAATAGATCAATGACATTCTCTAACCCGAGCCACTCTCGAACTTGCAAAGCAACGTGCAGCCGCAGAGCAACGTGCAGCCGCAGAGCAACGTGCAGCCGCAGAGCAACGTGCAGCCGCAGAGCAACGTGCAGCCGCAGAGCAACGTGCAGCCGCAGAGCAACGTGCAGCCGCAGAGCAACGTGCAGCCGCAGAGCAACGTGGAGCCGCAGAGCAACGTGCAGCCGCAGAGCAACGTGCAGCCGCAGAGCAACGTGCAGCCGCAGAGCAACGTGCAGCAAAGGCGTTCACTGAGCAAGTATGTGCTTCACAAGAACCTTCCCCAGTGATGCAGTCATTTCCCACAATTTATTTATGCATCATTTCCTAAGTACAGGTACGTGGAGAGTAACCGCAATGTATCACACAAGGAGATGACTCGCGCAAAGGTCTCACAATGCACTGGTCCATCAGAGTCTCTGGTGTTCCCATAACAACATATTTCTACATTTAAAGCAGCAAAACATCTGAAATGTTACTTTTTTTTTTTAACATTTTTTTTATATTAAATAAATCAGTTCTGTAGTATTAGATAGTATTTTTTTAATGCAAAGCTTAATGCCATTTTGAATGAGTTAATATACGGAGCATCCTTTGATTTCTATAGCAGGTTTGAACTCGCCTCCCAAGCAGTGCAAGATCTTTGCAACACTTTCCTGTTTGTGATCATTTGTTGCCAATGTTCCCAGCAGCTTGAGCAGCAAACTGTAACAATAGACAATGTAACCGTGGTAATATCTGGATACATTGTAGCTGCTGAGTTACACTGACTAAAGGATTGAGTGGAACTGAAAGGTCGGATATTTAGTTAGGCACACAATCAGGATTTTGACAGACTTATAACACGATTGTCAGTTTAGGTAAGTATGTAGAATTATACATTGTCACATGATTTACATACACACATACAAAATTAAGGTGGGGGGAGGGGAGGAGATATGTAGTATTGCTGCTTCAACCTACAAACAAATGTAATAGATGCAATGATGAAGCAATATTTTATCCCCTAAATCTTTTATTTTTGCTTAATGAAAATGTCCATTCATCAATGTAATTTCTGACAGGCACACTAGTTAGTTGGCAGCCATATGCATCAACACAGTTGATGCATGTTTAATTCTCCTACACAGACTGAAGGGGTCGTCCATTAAGCGGCGGCGGCCATTACTGCCTGGCACCAGATAACCGGTAACTGGTTTCACTATGTTCAACATTAATGGAGGAAAGCAAATTAGAACGTTTACGTGCACAACATCTAAGGATGGAACGTCCACTCATCTTGCAAACAAAACGGAATACGCCGATTTGTAAAAACACTGCGTGCATGCACATACAATAAAACCCCTGCTAGCAAGAGGCCGCACTAAATAATACATATTGAAAGCCGACCGGGACACGTTCTGAGAACACTTCCACTATCTTATGAGATGTGCATAATTCATGATCACAGGAAAAGAAACGTACAAATCGAAAAACAGTTCCCTCAACAAAACAGGATCCTCAGAACATATTTCTTAGGACAATATTAATCTCCTTCATGCTGCTGTTCCGTAAATATACAATGAAAATCTCATGCGGTAACACAAATGAATCAGTCTTAATTATATGGATGCTCACTAAATAATTAGTTGCTTTATTTCTGCACATCAAATTATCCTCAGGTATCAATTTATGAAAGCCCTCACTTGCAGCCACACAAATTCTCAGCAATGCCCATTTTACACAGGACCAACCTGTATATGCAAGTCATAGTTTACTTGTTGTATGGTGTACGGTTGATTTTATTATTTCAAATGGCCTTCCCTTTTTACTGAAAGCCCTGTCCCATTATAAAATCTTCAGGTCAGTCTCTGCAGTTTAAATTTCACTTAAAAAAAAAAAAAGGTACATGGATAAAAGTTGCAGTAAGGTGAAAGTAATTCTCCAATAAACACATTTTCTAATATAATAACAGCACGAGTATCTGTAACGAGGGAGCGGCTCAGTGAGTTATTATCTCACGCAGTTAGAATGCAGCTTAAGCATATGAAAGTATTCCTAGCTATAAACTTCAAATAAATGATCAGCGTCACTTTTATAGTATTAGTATACTTAGTATATATTAGTATATATTAGTATAGTATAGTATTCCCTGAACAGTGTTGACTACCACTTCGTGAATACACTTACGGGGAGGGATATTCAACAAGCTACAATGAGGGGTTCTGGAGCTCCATCTCATGTTATCTGCCAATCAAGGCAATGCCAATTATCACCAGATCGAGCTCCGATGCCCCTTATCAAAAGCTTAGTTGAAACCCAACCATGGTGATTTTAATCACAGCTACATGTCCTCAGTGCAGGAAGAGGCTATACAATGAATAAGGACTTCTGAATGCTAAGCTAAATATAGCAATGACATTCTCTAGCCCTTAGCCACTACCGAACATGCAATGCGCATGCAAAGACCGCAGTTTCTGTGGCAGAACTCAGACCTGTTTCAGGTGAAACTAATGAACAGCAGGGGTCCAAGTTGTACTTACCTGCACTAATGCACCGCAGGAAGTCACTCGTCCACTGCAGGAAGTCAGGCCACAAGAGCTACCCTAGCATTATGAGGCACTTCATCAGGAACACAGCATGGTGTTCGACAAAGATCCTGCAGCGACTGCCGTCTTTCAGTTACACTCCTCATCCCAACTTCGGACAAGTGTGTTTTTTGAGATCTGGTGAACCGTATTAACAGTCCCACCAAAAAAAAAAAAATTGCTACACACACACACACACACACACACACACACACACACACACACACACACACACACACACACACACACACACACACACACACACACACACACACACACACACACACACACACACACACACACACACACACACACACACACACACACTATAGTATAGATATTAAAGCTGCAGTTCAGGCAATATCCTGCATGTGTGTTTTTTTTTATAAATCAATTCTGTAGTAAGAAAAAATACTTTTAGCATTTTCTGTTTTAAAAAAACAACTTTGAAAGACCAATTTTCTTGTATTCTATTTTAACAAGCATGCTTGTTCCTATAGCAACGATTTACATTCCCCATATTTAAAGATGTAGCCAAACTTTGCCGATCAATAGACGGAGAACGATTGACCGGTAGCTATGCAATTCTTTAGGTAATTAGAGATTGCCCACATGAAACTATTGAAGTAAAAAAATTAATTAAAAAAAAAAAAAAGACTGAACTGCAGCTTTAAATGCAATGCTCAAAAACAAATAAATTAGCATCAGAAAACTACAAGATCATTTTTACAATGCAATCTGGAGGCAATAATTACACACGCACACGCCACTTCCCAGATTGTGTGTGCATAAGGAGCCTCTCCCCCTGAGCAGCACACAGTATCATTTGGTTGCCTGTATTGCCTGAGGCTTATGAAGATTACGTGATTTGACCCAGGTGACATGGAGCAGACAGTTTCAAACCTCCTCCCTCCCAGTTCATTTAGTGCTATTGACACTATACCATTCCTGGACAGAGCAAGTCAAACTTCACCTTTAAAAAGAGCAGTAGCCATCGAACAAAGAAATCTACAACAAAAGATATAAACCAAGTCAAGGAGAAAGCCACGGTCCTGACAAGCATTAGACCACTGATAACACTCGACCTTACATCACGTGTTGATGCTCATTTCCAGTTTTGTAATCCTGGGGGTA